>NW_009203141.1:0-38935 GCF_000690835.1 Fulmarus glacialis | reverse complement strand
CTTGCTGCTCGTCCCTGCATCCTCCCGGACACCTGGTCCTGTGCGGGCCGCGGCGCTCTGCGCGCCTGCGGCTCCTGTGCTCGCAGCTGGCCTAAGTGATTCTCTGACCGCGTAACATTTCTTACAGAGCTGCTCTTGACTTTCTCACCGGAGAAATAATTGTTGTATTTATCTGAACGCAGCTATTCTTTACTCTGTTTGCAGCTCTTGAAGTGCTTATCTAATTCCTTTGTAGTCGCTTGTAATTGTTGACTTTATTTTTTTTCCCCTTTGGCTAAGTAAAGAAAAATGACTTAAATGGTGTTTTAATAAGTTTGACTGTTAAGCAATTGCCAATAGCAATCCTTATGTCTCTTTAACAGTTGTGGAGTTTGTTTGCTTGAGTTCCATATATGTCCACATATCTACACACGTAAATACACTTATAAAATTTTAAAAAAGCTAACTGGTGGCGAGTAAGCTCTAAAAACAACTGGTAAAGCTCTACAAGCACAAATACATTACTATCAAAATAACCTTTTTTTTCCTTCATCTTTTAAAGTAACGAATACTGCTTTTGAGTGCTTATTTCAAAACAGTCTCAGTTGGGAGGATTTCTTATAAAAGTTCTCTTGCAGACAGAAGAGTTGTGAGGACAAGCTGCTGATATAAGGGTTTCTATTTTTCCGGAGAAAATAGGGATGGACCAATTAATTTATATTTCTGACATTTTTTAAAAAGGTGGTGCTAGTAGGGGCTGAAACAGACGTTGACATTTTCTAACCTTTTGGTCCATTATCAAACAATACGTGTTAAGACTTAACACTGTGTCTTTGGGGATAACAAGAGACTCTGAAGTTTCTTTTTGTGTCAGGTGTTATTAACAACAGAATAGAGGCAATTTACTGAGGTCATACTTTCCTTGAGATTGTAAGTGAAAGTGGAGAAAAAACATACTGTTTTGTTAAGACTCAGATTTGCATCACTTGAAACAAATGTATTAAATGGACTTTTGTGGGCCTTATTATGTATAACATCAACTGTCCGCTTCCTCTTAATACCTGAATTTACAGCCCCCAAATAGGAAAGACTACAGTGAAAGCCAAATTATGTGGCAGATCTTTTACAGTCATTTATAACTCAAAAACTGTTTTGCTTATTCATCTCTACATATACTAGATAACATACATCATGAACAGGCTATTTTTTTTTCCCGAGCCACTGTGTGTGCTATTTTTTTTTCAGAGAAGAGAATATGGCAGCCATTGCTCCAGAGCAGCTAGACTGAATGCTATCAGTCATATTTTCACTGCTGAGATTTTAGATTACATATAGCATCTCTTGTCAGTGTCATGCTTCCTTCATCTCCTCCTGAAAGTGAGTTTTTCAGAGCCAAAATTTATGAAGATTTTCACAGCATTGTCTTGCCTCCCTGTTTCAGCTAGGCTGGATATTTATGGAACTCTATGGAACTCTATGAATCTGCTGTTCTGGATCATCGTTTAAAGCTCACTCTGAGATTTAGAAAAGGATCATGAAGCTAATGCCACTGAGAACCTGTTCAACAGTGGCTAGTGGTACATCAGTCAGTGAAGCAAGCTCTTCTTGGCCCCAACCACTTTGTCAGTGCACACAGCTCTTTCAAGATCAAGATGCACTTTTCTTTAAAATGAAATATTAGAAATTCTTGAAAATCAGGCACACATTAAAGAATGGATCAAAGGAATTGTGGTTTTGGGACTACACAAAGACTTACTTTTGTTTATGTTAATAGCATCAATTACTCATTGGTCTTGAAAGTCTGAACAAAAAAAAAAAAAAACTTAAGAAACAATGCACTTTCAGCTTTTGATAGGTCATACATTCGCTCCTAAACTGGTTATTGGTCAGATTCCTATCCAGTAGTGGTATGCTGTTACATTGTTTCTCATGTTATTGTGAACAAGTCTTATTAGGGTCAAGTGCCTACCAGAATAACTCTTCAGAGAGATGAAATGTTCATATGTCTTCTTTCATGTGGCCACAGTTTGTATTCAGCAAACTCATCCTCAGGTTGCTGTGTCAGCTGGTCCTTAAATTGCTCGAAGGTCTAACCATCTCAGTGGTATCTGGCATACTGGAATATTATGTGTTTCTTGGGGCAATATCCTGGCCATTAGTATGGCTGAGATTGGAAATTGAAAATGTCTGATTAGGGAGTGATTGTGAAAACAAGACTTTGTTGAAACCTCTAAAATGATATTTTGCTTTAAAACAAATTATGACTGGTAAACTCCTTATGGTTGAAACTCCTTGTAGCATTCAGACCAAAAGCTCAGATGTAGTTCTGTGTCAAACTAGGTGCTACATGGCCACAGATTTACAGTGCTAGGACAATAAGCTTCACTGATTTGATGAGCAGTGGCTTTTTTGCTTAGAGTGGGATTACTTATCTTAATTCTACTTGCACTTGGCAAGATTCTGTTCCAGTTGCACTTGGCAAGATTCTGTTCCATAGCTAAGGTGTGGAGCATCAAATGCTGTGTTTCTTACAAAGTTGTGGTGGTGATGGTACTGCTCAGGTGAGGTGCTGGGAAAAGAGGATCGAATTTAACATTTGTTTTAGATTGCATTAAAAACTCCAACATGTCAAAAACTTTAAATGATACACATTCATCATTGTTAATTCTCTCTCTTATTCTTTTTTTTTGCTACTCCAGCCTTAGATACACTGCTGAATACAGTAATATAGGTGGGTTACCAATATATACAATTTTGAAGAGAAGCAGCATGGAGGAGAGATTTAGGAATGTTATGCCTGGTTTTTCTTGTGCGATAAAAGTTTGGGTTTTGGTTGGTTTGTTTCTGCTTGGAAGCCTCTTCAGGGGAATAATGAACTTTATGTAGCCATTGAACTGGAGTGATGTGTGGATTACATAATAATCTCCAGCTGCATATATTTTTTGTGCTCAAAAGGTAACAGCTTGGGGAGAACAAGCATAACCGAGTGCTTTAAGCTCCAGGAAGAAAACAGAAGTGGGACACTTCCCAACTTGCACAGCAGTTCCTTGTAGCAATGCTATTGCCCATCTACTTTCTCTTGCAGAAGGTGGGGAGGCTTAGAACTGGAGTGCAAGACTGTGTGCCTGCGCGTTCCTTCTGTCTCCTTCCCACCCCTTATTTACTTGAATAGCTTTGAACCTTTCCTCTGTTTTCTCAAAATGCGAAAGTTGCTAAAGACTGTAAACTTCTCTCAGGTAGGCTTCGCATTCTGAAGCATTGGCAGAGTTTTTAACGGCGTTGAAAGCAGTGACTTGAAACAACTGTGCAGATATATAGATGTCTGGCAATGATCAGAGGAGGCCGAGTCAAGCGAATGTTTGTGTCCTTTGAGAATGGAAAACAAAAATGTGTATTTTCATTTTTTTGTTGTTGTTTTGTGAACAGGCAGGTTAAGTTTCTTCTTGCTTGAGTTGAGTGCCTGAAGGCCATTCAAATTGAGGAAGTGGAATTATTTGTGGCTTTGAGTCACTGTCTTGTTGGATGTTTTCTTTGCTAGTTATCCTCTTAGAAGATGAAGACACCTGTGACTGGGTTTGTGTTAGTTTCTATACCTTAACTGTAAAGCTGTGGCTTACAGTAATGATCCTGAGGACATCAGGGATAATACATTTATCTGGTAAAACTGAGTTCCTAGCGCCAGTTTTTGGGGCTTCAGGCTTGCTTTGTCGTCGTGTCTTTGGAGTGAAGTATCTTGGAGTTGAGCTGTCATTGGAATGTGGCACTTTCATTCTGATGGAAAACAAAGAGCTGATACCCTGTGGATGCCGAGAGTGGGATGAGGAGGACGACTGTTCAGCATTTACTATGTTTCTCTGTTTTGGTACAAGGACAGGAGACCTGGAACGAATCTGTGCTGTCTTGTATGAGAAGTGGGACTAGGTTATAGGTTTTGTCCTCTCTGATCTTCAGTCTTTGATGTCATGAACAGATGCTTACATTTGGCAAATGTTGAGAGACAAGTGAGAATAGTCATCTTTGAGTTGTCCATCTTCAGCTGTTGAATCTAAGCACTGTCCTGCTTGAGCCTCTTACCTGAACTTGTGTCAGACAGAACCGTGAGTCCCATCACCATTCCGAAGGCCTGCCGTAAGTTAAGAAGTTTGTGTTAAACAGATAACAAGGCTGAATCATGAATGGAAGAGACTTAATTGCTGCTGTCTTAAAAAAACAAAAAACAAAATCAAAACCAAACAAACAAAACACAAAACACCAATAAAATTCTGAGCTTTCAGAGTGCTTATTTCCTGTTTTAAATATATTTTTTAAAATTATTTATTTATTTATTTTAATAACGGCAAGTCACTGACGGCTCCTTTTTGGTTGTAACAGCATCAGGGGGGGGGCTGTAACAGCATCAGGTGTGCGTCTGTTGTTATGTAGTCAGAGCAGTGAGTAGTTTCTATACTTGCTGCTTTGCTGCTTTGTGAATCAGAAACCTTGTCTAATCTAAGCTTCAGGGTTTTTTTTGTTTTCTGGTTATCATTGTATTAAGACTTGACTATCCAGCTGGTAGGAGCAAGACTCTTCTATACTACAGCCTTGATAAATGCATGGAATAGCAAAATATTTTACAAGTTTTGGTTGTCCATTTTCCAAAATCTCAGTTCTTTAAAGCATATGTGCAGGTTTTGAAACCTGAACTGGAAGTTTCAATTTGTTCTGTGAATTGGCAGGACTTGTCAATCCTCTCTATTATGGGAGAGAGTTGATAGGTGAAAAAAAGATAAAAAATGCAGGTTTAGTCCTGTGGACAGCAGGCTCCTCTTCTATAGTTTCTGCGGTGTGCTGTGCCTGATCCGAGCTTGACTGGTGGTTATTCTTCAGTACTTTCTGACAGAAGAATGAAGACTGCCCATGCCCGGAGTTGTCTGGCTTCTTTCAGGGCTGGGGTCTCCTACTCTGTCGCTACTGGTTGAGTTTTTCGTGCTGTGAAAGGAAGGCATTTTTCATGGGAGTGCAACTGGTGACTACAGGTCTGGGTCTTCTACAGGAGAAAGCCAAAATGATAAAGGAAGCGTAATTCACATTTAAAATAAGAGATCGTTAAGGTAAAGACTTGCACAGTTATTGTACCTGGACAGCCTTTGTAGAATGTGTAATGCACAAGCACTCTTGCTTGCAGCAGAGATACTGTCCTGGGCTTGATCTCCGATTAGATTAATCTAGCTGTTTCCCGGTTTCCATCCCTCCCTCTGTTCCTCCCCTTTTTTTTTTCAAGTTTCAGTCATGCTTTAGTCCATCGTGTACTGTGCTGTGGGGTAATACTCGGGGAGAGTTGAAGGCAGCCCATCAAAGTGTTTTGCCTAGGTCATTCATCCTCTTGTATTGTTTTGTCTTGACACTGGGCACTGTCTTCACACTGTGAGCTCCAGCCCAGTCACATCAGTACTGCATTAGTTCACAAGAAGTTGCCTCTTCTTGTTGGCTTCTGAATGCAGTATTGTAAATAAGGATCCTTATTTTTTATTAATTCTTCAATATCGCAATATCCAAGATGTCTCTTAGAATGGTGGTGAAAGGACTTGGTAACTCCTTCTGTGCTAGCCGCTGGCTGTTGTGTGATCTATACTGGCAGCTGTACTGTTCTGCTTTGAGAGTTCTGTACTTGTGCCATCCTGTTAAGGTACACTGCAACACTGTGAGAGAATTTAAGAGGAGGGGGTCAGAGATCGTGGTGAGAAGGGGCACTTGGCCGCTTAAACCTTCTGTGAGAACATCCTTCTCTCTCCTTCCGTTGGACAGTTTCATGTCTTCTTTCATATCTTCTGGAAAAAGAAACACCTTATGAAAATTGTTAATATAAACCCAAAATTATCATGGAATTTTAAGGACTAGTAAATCATATTTACCTAGTTAAAAACTTTGGACTTTCAAGCTTTAGACTATTGCAATACATTATAATATATTAACGGAGAGTTAAGGGCACCTGTACAAACTGTTTTTAAATGAGTCTAAGGCAATAATAAATAAATGTTTCTAGGCATTAGTACAGGGGAGATGGCTGTTCAAAAGATAAGGTACCAAATTCAGTGATGAGTTACTGGTTTTGGAGGAAGTTCCAATGTCTGTGGTATTTGCACACAGTTGCAGCGATACCAGAATCCTTCTACCAGAGCCTTGTCAGCACGCGAGACTGAGACAGTCCCTTGAGGAGAAGGTGGGAGGCACCGTATAAGAAAATGAGGTAAAAGATATCTAGGTATGGAGGAGAAGGTACAATGGCAAGAGCAAAAAACGCTAATGTGACCTATTTAGAGGCATAAGAATAAGTAGGTTAAGAAAGTAAATAGAAGCAGAAAGCTTATAGCACTGGGTCTTGTACTCAGGCCAACCAGTGGAATTTCTGTTCACTTCCAAATAAAGATGGGGAACCAAGTGGGGAAAAAATAGTTCATGGGAGTTCAGGTAACTTTTCCACATAGTCCATAAGTTTAGCTAAACCTCTGCACAGACATTGAAGGTCTGTACTGTTGAAAACCTTGCCCTTGCTGGCAGGATGCTGACCACTTCCTTTTCCATGTACTCCTATTGCTTCTTTGGGAGGTGGAACTAGGAAAAAATCCCAGAGAGGAGTGGTGCTCAAAAATTGTTAAACATGGAGCCATTTGGAGAACTTTTTTTCATTTATATATATTTGTGTTGAGACTGGATCTATGTGACTATAATGGTTTAGGTATAATTGCAGCCTGCTTCGTAGTGTTACCAGCACTTGTGGCTAGCCGTGCCCCACGGACAGAATTGGCACTTGCTCGCCCTGAGCACTCCACTGCTGGATGTGATTATGGGACAGGGTAACTTCATTTTAATTGCTTCGCCTAGTGAAGGGCTTCTGAAATGACTCCAGGTGAAGCATGTAGAGGTCATGATTTGGTGTGGCAAAACTTGCTGAGAAAGAAATGCAGGCAGCTTTGCTGCAAGCAGATCTTATAGGAAAGTCTTGAGTAGTTGTATAAAACCATTGATTAGCATACATAGTAATTTTCTTCCAGTTTATACCATCTTGTGGTGAAGCGTGTATTTAAAAATGCTCCCTTTTTTTTATTACAGTCTTCTAGTCCTTGTTTTGGAATTTCAAAGTGAGGCCCTTCTGGACCAAAATAACTTTCATAAACATAGTTTTTCAAAGTGTGAATGCTTTCAAGAGGCCAGCATCTTACTGGTTAAGGAAAGGTAAGATCTGGAGGCAGTAATCTGCTGTATGTTCTACCCAGTTATGTAAGTGGTACATGTATTTGCATTAATACACTTAGTACATTGGAAGTGCTCAATTTAGGAAGTGTTAAATATTAACTTGTACATCCTATCTCTTCTTTTGGGCATCTGCACTTCGGTATTCAAATGTGGTCAGACCAGAGCTTGTGGTGCCTACATACGAAAACAGAATGAATGCAAGTTGAATGCTTGGCCTTATTTCTCATGTTTCCTGGCTTGAAGGGAGAGCCCTTCACATTAAAGGAGATTGGCAAAGGAAAAAGAGATTGTTTTTAAACAAAGACATGTTTTGAAATTGTTACAACAGCAACAGAAGATTCATGTGAAAAAAACCACATTTTTTTCTGCATTTTTCTTGACTGCTTGACACTTGAACCAGAGGTGACCAGGGAGTGTGACCTTGCAGATACCCAGTAGAAACTGCCAAAAATTGCACTTTACTGCACTTACCCCATTGGTGGAGCTGTGCTTGTGTTAGGATTGAGTAGTGGTGCTCAGGAAAATAGGGTTCTGGTGGCTTAGGGTGTCCTCTTCACAGTGACGAATTGCTTTCATTCATTTTTTTTAATTTCCTTTTCATTCTGCTTTAAAAGACTTTTGTTGTTGCTCTTGGCTTTAAGATGAAAAGCCAGTTTACAAAGGTTGGTTAGGTGCCTGTTATGTTCCAGACACAAGTACACCCTTAAATATGTAGCTTAATATATGCAGACTCTCTAGGCTTCCCAGACCCATGTTACTCTGTGCATTAATGTAAGCATTTTGGTTGTTTTCTAAAGCTGCTGGCCAGCTTAAGCTTTCTGTTGGTTTTCTTGAGCTTAAGCTGTTTTATTATTTTGCATCATTTTCAGCAGTAGAGCAAACTGAAGAATCAGTGAGGAGGTGACTGGCCTGACAAAGAACTGAGGGGCCTATTTTAGAGTCTGCAGTCATGGTTTGAGGACAACTGTTTAATTAGCTGTACAGGCATGCATGTTGCAAGTACGTGCCTCCTACTGTGAATTTATTGCATGTGCTTGGTAAGCAACTTTCAAATGCTTCTGATTGTAGTGTTTGAAAAATTGCTTTTAATTCAGGAAAGACCCTAGTTTGTGCCAAGATCTGTTTTCCTACTTTGAGGCTTTTGATGCTTGTCTGTTTAAAAAAAATAAAAAGGGTATTAAGTGTGGGTGGGAAAAATCCTTCTCCTCTATTTCTCTCTTTATCCATTCCGCCCCCACCCCCCAAACAGAAGAGACTCTAACCAAACTTTCCATTGAGTTCACCTTTGGAACTGAAAGTTTCCAGCCTTAAACAGACCACTTTGATGCCAGATTAAGAAAAGTGGATTTGGAGGACTGACTTGGAATTGTAGAAGGTATTCTGTTGTTTTTTATACACTGATGGGTCAGTTCTGAAACTCTGTAGTTCATGGAGAAGAACCTGTTTTAAAGACTGTCATTTTTTTTTTTTTTCTTTTTTTTTTTCTCCTTCTTCCCCCTGCAGAGACTGCCCTTGAAGATTTGTAGACTTGACTTCTTGTTTGGGCCTGGCTAAATGGTGGCACTCGCAATTGAGCCCCGATAGGTTTTACCTTAATAACAACAATAATAATATCCGTATCTCATAGATAAAACATGAATATTATATATATAGCGTGCCAGTTGTGCACACTAATGCTGTCTGTTCTTGCTGCACTGAAGCTTTACCTGTCCTTGCTGGCTTTGGAGATAAGAATAGAGGTTAGGATATGCAGCTGCTGCTCTTTTCTTAGGCAGATTGGGATTTCTCCTAAGGCAGTGTCTAAAGGGTGTGTATGCTGTAACAGGAAAATGTATTGGTTCCCATTGCGATGCTGTATTTTACAAGGGTCCAGCATACTTTCTCATACCTGTTCTCTATTTATTTAGAAGCCCTTCAGAGCAGATACTGTCTTGCATGCTGTGAGGATAAAGGGGAGATGAACACTTCATGGTCTGGATGCCAAGCTGGCAGATGTCCTGAATGATGTGTAGCAAGGCTGGGAGTAAGAAATGAGCCCATGAAACAGAGCCAAGAGATGCTACTGAGTTCAGTATTTAATAGGAGCCAAGGACTGGAGACCTCTTTTTGCTCAGAGGCAAGGTATCCCCAATCTGCTAGCTGGCAGTGTTTTGCCTGTTTAAAAGATGCTATCTTTTGCATCCCAAAACTGTGTCTGAGGAAGAGACGTTGCGGAGTAGTTAATGCTAAAGAACTCCCAAGGTGTGATCTTATTCAGGTTTTTTGCTTTTTACTTGAGAAAGCTGCACTGCCAGAGTTCCTCCTCCCCCACGACATTTATAACTTTCAGTGATAATCTTTGTAGGTTTTGATACTGGGAATTTACAGAGATTTTTCTGTAGTGAAATAACAGGATTGCAGTTGCAGATTGGGATAAATATTTCAACCATGTGTATTTTGTTTATATTCAGTTGCCACCGGGAGCTGAATCTCCTCAAATAACAGAAGTTAAAGAAAGTGATCTGATCTCCTTTTGTCTACCCCTCTTGTTATCTTCAGGCAACTATGGGAAGATGAAGATGATTTGAAATCTCTCGGGACAGCTGTAGTATTAAACATAGATCCCTGATGTGGATGAGTCAGCCAAAATGCATGCATGCATGCATGTGTGTATGTGTAATGAATGCAGTATGATTAAATTAAAGTTACACCAAGATGAAACCAACAAAACCTTCTCTATTTCTGAAGACTGCGTAAGTGTTTTTTTCAGGGGCTTGGATAAGAAAGTTCCTGGAGCCTGGAGACATCCCAGCTGTGGAAGTAG
The DNA here is from genome assembly GCF_000690835.1 of Fulmarus glacialis. Taxonomy (NCBI): domain Eukaryota; kingdom Metazoa; phylum Chordata; class Aves; order Procellariiformes; family Procellariidae; genus Fulmarus; species Fulmarus glacialis. The sequence continues at coordinate 28,920 of NW_009203141.1, read as the reverse complement.
CATGGGAAGAAACTACCGTCCTTGTCAGTAAAAGGGCTGAAGTGTCCTGAAAGAGTTAAACTCTAATTAGCTCACTCGTAAGGTATTTAATATCCTTATTAAACTCAACTGCTGGTTCGCTTTTTTTTTTCCTTCTTATGGTGAATAAAATTTCTTGAAGAGCTGAGCCTCTGCCTCTCAGATCAGAGACTCACATGTTGAAGCTGGCAGTGCTAGAGGCTAGTTCCTATCTGTGTGACAGCGTTTTTAATTTAACAGGACCAGCTTTGATGTTCTCGAATATTTATAGGCAGCTTCAGATCACTCCAGTATGTATTCTTTTTAACTGGAGCAGAAGTTCCTCCTCACACAACAAGATTTCTTTCTCTCTGTTTACTCTTGCGTCCCTTTTGGATTTGCACTCATCAGAGTGGTTTTATGTTACAAAAATACTGCTTAAATACTTACCTGCGAGAGGAACCACTTGATTTCTTTTCTAGTTTCTGCAGCTTGGGGGTAGTCCAGTTACTGCACCTTAGCTCCTTGTTTGAGCCTCACTACAGACGCTTACGTTGTAGAAGAGACAGATGCAGTGAAATAGAATTTGAGCAAAATGCAGTTGTCGAGAAGCCTTCTCCCGCTGTCTCTGGCAGCTCAGGTGTGCCCGCAGTGGATCAGACCTGGGGTCCACTTAGATGGGAGCTGCCATGGGCTCCCCAGGAAGACACAGAAATGTCTCCCAGACACCCTGGAGGAAGAGCAGGCCATAGTCCTGGTTTGTGGTTTAAAGAGGAACTGAAAGCGTGGCGCTCTGTGGGAGCGGATCAGAAATTGTGGAAGAAAGTTTTAGTTGGAATTTGCCAATTTATTAAAATGAGTTGTTCCGCTCGGATGGTTTGACTTGCATGAAACTCTGACCAAACTCAGGCAGGAATCTTAAAAAAGATACCTGATGGGTCAGCTGTCGGCTGAGTTCCTAACCCCCTCTCAGCTGCCTTTGCCCCAGCAGCTTTCCAGACGCACCGTCCCTGGCTCCAGGCCTTCTAGCCGCCCGCAGCCCGGAAGGTGGGCTGTCTCAGAGCCGGCACTGTATGTCCTTTCAAAAACAGAGATGTGTGGGGTTTTGCCACTTTAAATTTACTAGTTTTGGTGTCTTAGAAAGGCCTAGTTGTGGTTTGAATCTTTGCCTTGATTGCGCCACACAAGAAAGTGTATATGTCATATGAAAGGGTTTCCTCAGACTAGCTTTTGCCATAGGCTTCTCTTTTCCTCCTTTCTCTGCCATGTTTCTCTTCTGCTTTATCCTCTCAGCTCTCTGTTGTGTATCTTGCGTGGCCTACCTTTTCACCGATGTTGCATCCCAGAGAAACCATGTCATGGCCAACTGGGACAGCAAAGCTATGGGTTTTTTCCCTAGAACTTTTCCATGTGGATGCCGATAGTTCAGGCAGATTTTTGTATCCTGCTGTGCTGTGCTTAGTTTTTGTTGAGAAGTTCTGTATGCTTCACGTTATGTGATGATCTCCCAACTAGAATTCTCTTCTTGTAGGCTTATTTGGAACTCTGTTATCGAAGTAGCAGATTTTTTGTGTATTAATTTGAATGGTTTCACTTTGTAAAAAATTCTGTCTTTCAGCATTGATAATTTGTTCTAATGCATGGCCTACAGTGGAAAAGGTTTGTGTAGATGCACTTCTTTGTTGGTACAGCCTTTTCTAGTTCAGCAAGTGAAATCAATTATGTCACTGCCTACATAGCTAAATAGTGCCGGGAAGCCACCACAGGAGGAAGGTGCTTGATTGTCTATTTGATGTAAATAGTTTGCTCAAAGAGCAAGGCTTCTCTTGCTACCGAAATTCAGCAGGGAAATGGAGACCTGTAACTTACTAATGTAGCAGTGAGAGCTTCCAAAATACGCCAGTAAACAGAACTTTATTAACATACAAAAGCAGGGAGAGATCTTGATACTGCTTCTTCCAGAAGAAAAAAAAAATCTGCCTGTGGCATCTAAACATCACTTTTTCACAGTTAATTTTAAGGGAAGACCTATTTAGAAAGTGAAGCAGCTGTGTGGTATCTTCAGGAAGTTGGTGTTCATACGCGTTCTGCTAATGCTGATGTGAAGTCATTGTCTGAACAGTGTGGCTGCTGGAGTGCAATTTCAGTGCTTGCATCTAGGGATGGGTGGATGTGATTGTGACTTCATTTTTCTTTTGTTCCCTCCTTCAAATTGTTGTTAACAAAGGTAGTTTTCCTGCTCCCTACATACCCTGCAATGTCCTTGTGAGACAGGAAAATTCATGAAGTATGGAAATACCCAATGCTTCTGTCTCTGGGAAGGATTTATCCAACAATCACGGTTTAGTTTTTGTTTGGTTTTGGTAGAGCTGTAGTAGAAAGCTGGTCCTAATGGTCTAAGGCGGTGCTTTACTAAATTTCCCTCTGTCCCATCTCTGACATGTGGTACTACTGCTAGTCCAAAGGAGTTACAGAAACCGAAAGAAACAAAATACAAGCAGTGTGTGGTAGACGCATGAGATTTTTAACCAGCTCTGTAACCTCTTCCTGAGGGAGGGGGAAATTCCCCCAAGTGTTTGGGTTTTTTTGAGGCTTCACCATTCATGTAGAATTCACATCTTACTTTGAGTTTAGATTCAGTAACTTCTGGAAACATTTTGGGATGTTTGCACAACCTAGATGGAAAGTGTATCAGCAAAAAAAAAAAAAAAAATTGTATCAGTTAATAATCATCCGTTATTAAGATTAAAGAACCGGTTCTAAACTTGTCACTTAGGAGTTAGCAGTAAGTAGTACCAAGGTTGTGGCTCAGAGGAATGTCATTGCAATCTGAAGTTTAACTTTCGATTATCTTAGTCAACAGAAAGTGTGTTGTAATTTGAAAACTGGTATACCTCTTCATGTGGGTAGAGCTTCCTTTGAAACAGGGTCCTCGAGAAATTTTGAAGTATGCACCTTCCCATTCCAAATTACCTAGTACTGAAGTTTCAGTTAAAAGCATGGTAGACAGAAAGGAGAGGGTCATTTTGCTCCTTATCACTGCTTAACATCAAAGTTAATAACAAACAGTATCCAATACTAAGATGAAACTGCAAGTCAAATTAAAAAAAAAAAATTAGCAATTTTTTGACTTTGTAAAGCAAGTTTGTTAATTTCTGTTATTTCTTTACTGTTGCTGGTTTAAGATCAGTTTTACAGGCCTGGTGGCTGCTGTTGACATGTCCCTGCACTTAACAGCTGCTGCTGCTTTGCAGGCTTTCCCATGGATAAACTGTTGGATTACGACCACCTAAATGAAAGCGTGTGAGCTACTATGCACTAAGTTGCCATCCATGAACTGGGAAGTTAGCATGTCACGTGTTCACTCTTCCCCTTCCCCAGTTGCAAAGTAAAATGTCATCTTGAAGCCACTGCATTTTTTTTTCGTAGTATTTACTTGGTTACTTGAGCTCACATCTCTGGAAACGGCTTTGGGAGCGTAAAATGCGGTTTTGTGGCAGTAACTCTGATTGCACAGACACCTCTTTTGCATATGAGTGAGCCCCTTCTCATGGAGGTTGCTTCCTCTGCGTGTGGTCATGTGTCACAGCAGCATCGTTGTTAGTGCTCTGTAATGGAGACGGATGTCTCCTCATCTGTGTTCAGGTGCGTGCTGGTCCCTCCTTGCTGCTAAGCAATCTTGCCTGAACTCATCAAAACCAAAGGGAAAGCTGCTAAAAGGGCCCAAATGCTCTTTAGGGCTTCTGGCAGGGCTTCTCCCCTCCACAATACAAAGGAAGGGAGAAGGAATGGGGTTCTCTGAAAATCTGTTTTTCCTTGCTCCTTTCCTGCCCATTTCGAAAGTGGTTTAAAATAGTATCAAGTGTTCAAGGATTGTATGGGCTTAAACGAGCTCATGCACTAACAGTCTGTTCAGTAGAGGAGTGTTGTGATCGTGCCCATACTGTCTAAAGTGCAGCTTTCATTGTCCAGAGTTACGTTTGGGAAGAACCATTTTTGTGCTAGTAGCAGAGACCTTGGTCCCGTCAGCATCCATATTTAGTTACTGGCACAAATGAGAACTTTGTGTTCTTGCCGTTTAATTGTTCTTACAGTTTCCAAATCTGTTTCTCTAGTGAATATATTTTTCAGTGACATTTAGTGGTCTGAAGTCATTGATAAACACATATGCAAGCAGTAGCTGGAGCCATTGTGGTTGAGTCTACGGCTTTGTAGTCTTCTTCCTCTCAAGTTACTCGCATGGTTGTACCCTTTAAGTGAACTAAACGGTGTGCGCTGTGTTTGACGAATGTTGTTCTGCCTTATGTTTAGAGAAAGAATGGACTTTGGAAAATTTTTCTACTTTGGAAGGGGTTACTTCCATCTCATGAGACTATGGAGCATCTCCTATGATTAGAGAAAAGTTAGTTTGGAAAGTATAATGTTTACATATATAAAGGATGTTTTTTGAGATTTTTTTTTTTTGCTGGGCTTTAAACTTACTAAACTTTAAACTGTTTTTAAGTATGATTGTATGGGGCTTTTGACTTATATGATAGAATTGTGTGGTTTCTGACCCAATGCATTTGGTCAGCTCTGCTTAGACTATTCTCTTCATATTTAGCGTAATTTTATTTTCACGTAACATTATCTCCTTCCACCTTTTTCCCTGCTGTGTCATCGTCATGCGTAGGTCAAAAGGCTATCAAACACTTGCTAACCTTGGTGTTTTCTAACTTGTTACCTTAGAGTAGAGATTTAAAACTTTTTTTTTTTTTTAAATTTATTTACAGATTCCCTAACATTTTCTCCAGTGAGGATATGGGCTCCAGTGTGTCAATGTTAAGCTTATCTACAACAGGCCTCCTTTTATTAATTAATTTTTATATATCCTTATTAAGTAATCCACAAGCTGCAGGTTCACACCTTCCCTTCAGGGGGGACAACACTGATACCTATTTCTGGGTCTGGCTAGGATTTTAGAAATGCTTATGCCAGCGCTGGCATTGTGGCCCTGTGGGGACCCAAAACTAGAATATTCTGAGATGTTGTGGGTCAGGACTGATGGTGTAGATCCTAGTATTCTCAAACACTTTTAAGTAAGCTCTGCAAACACTATTTCCATCTCTCATTGTGCTTTTGTGTTAGGAGGAAGTAGCAGACAGTAGCATACATCTAATTCAGTCCTATTGCAAAGAGAATTTTTGCAAATCAAATACAAATTATTTTCAATCCTTAACTTGCAGTTGGTGTCTTTGAATTGGAATTGGTGAAGCTAGGAAAGTATTTGCTCCCTGTGTAAGTGATACAATGTGCTGTTGCTGGTAAGGATATTGCTAGCGAATAACCTCCTAGATAAAGATCTTTGTCTCACTAGGTTGCACTGCCTAGGAAGCTGAATTATATTTTTTAGCAGATGTACTATTTAAGTGCTGCTGAATTTTGAAATCTCGTCTTTATAAACATATTCCAGATAAAATGGACACTGCAGTTTTCAAAACAGAATACACAAACTGATGCATCTGTTCTGGAGATTAATGCCAAAAATATTCTTAAGGCAGCAGAATTCTGACTTAGGTTAGGACTAGTTCAGTTAGGAAAGGCTGAGAAAAGTCATAGGAGTCCTGAATATCTGTCAAGGGAAGGTTGTAGGGCAGGGAACTTCACTTTTTTATAGCATTCTTGCCAGAAAGAAAATAATAAAAGATGCTCAGAAGAATAGAGAGAAATTGAACAAGCCTTAGAAGAAAGCCATCCTAAAGCAGTTGCTGGACGTATAACAAACTGTAAAAACTGAACAGCTGGAGAATACCCTTTAGCACTTTTTCTGCCTTCAGAGGCATGGTAGTTATGGCTACCCTGCTTTAAGGAATGGTTCATGAACTGTATGATAGAGGAATTTAATCTTTCTATCAGTACAATAATGTGGCATTTCCATGCCCAACTGTAGTGCTCCATTTCTCAGCACAGAGTAGCGTTTCTTAGTCTGGAAGAGAATCTCTAAGTAAATTTACAGATTTTTGCTGTTCATGTTATATGGAATTAACACGACAAACTGTGCCTCCAAGAGGAGGAGTTGGTTTTATTTACCTTTTCAAACTGAGATTGCTGCTAGAAGAATATAGTAATTCTTTTTTTAAAAAAAAAAAAAGCTCTTTGGAAATAAAGTAACTTACATTTGCATTAAAAATATAGTTATGTTTCAGAACAATTGCAGGCATTTCAATGCTTCTCCTTCAGCATCTTCCTTCTTAAGAATACAGAATACCTTTGTAAGTGTATAGTCATTTTGAAAGCAATTAAGAATGTGCCATTTGACTGGGACTTTATGGGAACCTGTGGTTTTGGTTTGGTTTTGGTTTTTTTACTGTCCATTTAGAAACCTGTCAGTGAAATGTCCTTGCAGATGCTGAGGGATGACTGTTAACAGTGAACGAGGTGAATTATTGGAAGGATGAACAAAATGGGTTGGAACAAAACATATGCTCTGCTTTGCTACAGGTGAGCATATGCTGCCTATCTGAAGTGCTAGAAAGGCTAGCTTTTAAAACATGCATGTTTTAGGAAAATACTTATAATATGTCTTCTGATGTTGGCCTGTTCCTGTCTCTCATTAGCTGGTAGGGAATTGCATCTCGGATGTTAAGACTCTAGGATCATATTTCTATTACTGAGGCAGGTAGCGGGTGAATGAACTTCATTCACGCTGTTTAAAACTTGGCAGCTAATCCTGGCAAAGCAGCAGTGCTCCCCTGCTGACCTCCAGAGATCCAGATTGCTTTTCCAAGCCCATGTTCCTGCTCTCTGGGGTGGAAGTGGCTGGCACTGCCTGGGGAGGGGGGAGCAGCTCTCTGAAGAGGGGCTCCGTTGCTGATTATAGGCTGGGATGTGTTGTTTCCAGGGCTGGCAGCGTGGTTACAAGAGCCCTGATGGATCAGGAGTGAATGATGTTAGATGAGGATGGGTGAGCAAGGGATAAAAAAATCTAGGGTTGACCTCTCATTTCTTTCCTGTCTTTTTCTTGCCTTTGATTTCTCACGTTCTGATTCCTTCTTGTTCCTGTTTGAATTCTCAGTGCCTTACTGTGGACACAGGCTAGTGTCTTTAAACTCCGTGGTGAAACTGATTTGCAAGATAGAAAATTAATTAAAAGTCATGATCCTAACATTTCGACCCCACACTTCTATAATACAGATAGCTATTCTGCCTTTGTACTAGTCTCAGTTAGTTGAATAACTGACTAAGCAAAGATATTAAGAGCCAAGACTGCCCTTACAAGGAATGTGGTAAAGGGGAGCAGGAGGATAAGCAACGGTGTATAAGATGAGCTCTGCCGTAGTATGACTCCTAGAGTTTTTCATCCTGTGTCTGATTTGGACGTTGCTGAAAAGCTAGGAACAAATAACAAAAGCTTTTCAGCCATGTAAATTAAGGAGTGGAAATTGGCACCACTGTGCAGTGAAAATGGGCTGAGCAATCCAGTAGTTCTTAGACTAAATGAGGATCTTCTCTGGCTGTCCAGAAGGGATGGTGATACTGAATGTGGAACAACAGAGAATAGTTGAGGAACAAAGGAGGAGGTATGAGTTTCTGTATCTGCGGTGAAAATATTAAGACCAAAGTTTTCTCATAGCTTACATGTTGGAAAGGGATACAAGACTGACTCTGATGTGGCAGCTGCTGGATGTCAGTAGACCATTGGGTATGAGGAAGAATGTTACCTTAGTTGAAGATACGGGGTAAGTACAGGAATTGTTCCCTGAGTTACCTTCTCTCAGCCATGGTTCTCGATACATGCGTGAGGTGGATACCTGGCAAGGATGGGCCCTAAGATAACGTGACTAATGGCTCCTTGGGCTGTGTTCTGTGAACTATACATGCATGATTAGCAGCTTGAAGGGAACTGGGGAAAAATATGGAATACTGGGAAACTGAAGGCTAATGAAGAATGAACAGAAGGACTCTAAGATTTGATGACTGGGTAGCATGTGAAGAAAGGTTTGTCTAGCTTTAATCTGGGGAAGTTATCTTGCATCTTTCAGATTTTACACATGTGGAGAGACTAGCAAGAGATTATAATGGCGACGTGTTTGCTTGGAGAGGACTGGAGCATAGAGAAAAGCTAGAGAAAAGGTTGAGGCAAGCTTTGCTGGTAAGCAGTGCTTTGAAGTATTTGGCAGGGAGTACAGTGCCAGGATTATTGGACCAGAACAAAGGTTTTTTGAGGAGATGCTAGAGGTTAAGAAGGCAAATGATGCACTCCCCTGTGGAGTCCTAGAGTTGTAGGTGCCATCAAGAGATGATGGTAGACTTTTAGGAGAAGGGATGGGCATGGAGTGAGAAAGATCCACGTAAAGGCTTGCCTTCTGTGCTTGTGGTAGTGGGATGGGCCTGTAGTTAGAAGGTTAGCAGGGTGGACTTGAAATAGGTGAGATTCAAAAGGGTTGTGACAGAGCATGGAACAAAGCAGTGAGTGGGTATGCAACACAAAGTGGACGAGAGGTGAGAGAGGTTTGAAAAGAAAGGAAAAACTGATAAAACTGAAAATTGTACAGGATGCTGAGAAAAGGGAGATGGGAAGCTTGTAATAGTGATTAGTGTATGGTGACGAAGAAGTGAGAGTGATGTGGTTTCTGTACTAGAACTATGCCATGGTTTGTTCTGAGATATGTTTGGTCCTCTGTGAGTCATACTCAGATAAGAGATGGGGCTGTTGCTGCTCTTGAAAAACTATCTAAACTTGCATGCACTGTTTCTGAAACAGCTTCTCCACAGGACAGCAAACGCTGTTGGTATGTCCTCAAACCTATCTTAATTTTTCCCCTTTTCAAGGGGTTGTTACAGTGTGTCTAAGTGAAAAACAGCAAGCTTGGTTTGACAGCAATATGCAGAACTAAATCCTATCATATGAGTGAAGAACATAACTTCCTAAATAAAGCTTCTGCTTATATGTACGTGGTGCGTTGTTTGTTTAGATTGTGGGAGTACTCTAACCTTAGGCTTCTTGTGATTGTGACATGGTGTGAAAATAAAGCTTATATTAATAAATAAAAACAAACCCCTTCCAAATGATTTGTCTTACATTCTGCACTGGTGTGGAAAGCTGGAGAAGATGAAAACTTGGGAGTTTTCAAGCAATCCGCTTCTAAAAATACACTTTAAAATGGACTATACGAAGGAGAAAATCCATGTCTTTCTTGAACAGATCCGTGGTGGAGCTCTTTGCCCTAATTTGAAGAGGACTCCATGGTTTCAGTATCTGTCATGCAGTAATGATTACAGATTAGTAGGTGCTATGGTATGTAGGGAAATGTTCGGAAGGAATGGTCCGGTGCCCAGCTTTCCAGAGGGTGAATAAGTACTGGGTGTCTGTCTTTTGTCTTCCCTTGGAGCCATGGCACTGAAACAGTGCATCAAATTTTTGTAGATCTGAGATAGGATTCGTTTCTGGTATAAGATGATGCTTTTTATATGCTTCACCTGTGTGAGAGAGTAAGCAGGCAGCATAGATGTCTTATTTCTTCAGTGTTGACAATCTTCCATATACATGTAGATATTTTTATATAGAAGGTTCTGTTTACTTGAAAGAATCTAAGCTGTAAATCACTTAACTTAAATTCTTGATACAGAGATGTATTAAGAGCAGGCAATAGTTCTAGAGCGAGGCAGAGTATCAAGGAGTCAGATACCTTGTACTCTTAATTTAAATTTGTGGTTCTGTAGAACAATATTTGCAAGTGTTTGCCTTGAACAGTGGAGTAGAAGACAGGAAAAAATGATAATAACTAATTCAGAGTTAATCTTCGCGTAGTTGAATTTCTCTTCCCCTTTGTCTTTCAGGGTAGAGAAGGAAGCTTTGGCTTGTTTTGGAATCTGATGCTTTTAGTCCTATGCAGTCGGAGGTACCTGATAAAAGCTAGTTGCCTTTGTTATATCTAGGCACAGATGTGCCGTGAAAGAGAATTAAGAAGAGAGAGAATTTCTTACATGTGATGCTCCTTAAGTGGCATTTTTAGTATAACGTCTTATCTCTGGTCCTTTGACATGGACCAGGTCTAAAAGGACATTGAAGGGAAATGCCAAGGTGTTGTAGAATCTTGGCATTCTCAGCCCAGCCCTGTGGGGTGTGTTAGAATAGTCACTGGTGCCTGAGTCTTATGATTATCCTTCCTAATGATTTTATAGGTGGGACTATTTCTGTCACGTTTCGATATTTCATGATGAAGTTACTTCCAGATGGGTTGCAGGCAGAGAAACTAGGGTTGGTATTTCTCATATCAAGAGACCTTACCTTTCTTCATTAAAGCTAATTAGTAGTGCTTTGGAAATCAGTTCTGTGCCCTTCGTAAAGTCAAAATTAGGGATTTGACAGAGAGAATTAAAGTTCAAATAAAGCAGATCCAAAAGTTAACTACTGGGGCATGCATGTCTCAAAGTTACAGCAGGATTTACTTTTTTGCTCTAGTATTGCACAAAGGAGGGGTCTTATGCATAAATAGTTGCATCAGTGTGCTAGTCTGTTAGGTTAATATATTACTTTTTAGGCCATAACATAGAATCCTGTGCTGAAATTTTGTCATCAACTTTCATTTTATTGCAAATTTTGTAATATGAAGTGTTTGCCTGCTCCCTTTCCCCAGCCTATTTGCCCAAACCAAGTTTCTGAAATTGTAGAACGAGATTTTAAGCTGCTGCTTGGATTGAAGACATTTCTAGAACGACATTGACAAACCAGAGCTTCATTTTCCCCCAATTAAATATTAGAACAATCTTTTAACTTTCAAAATATGACTTAATGGCTTTTTTGGGCCTGACTCATCCCCTTGCTTCAGTCACCTATGCAAAACTGTTAATCTGTATGGCTTTTTCTTTTTTTTTTTTTTTTTTTTGCAGCCCTAATAATTATTCTGTTCATAAAGACTGCCTGTGTAAACTGAATACTGCTTCCAGCTAATGGTGATCTCCTGTTATCTTATCAAATATTTTGGATTCTGCCCTGTCTGCCAATTCAGCACTGGTAAGGCTTGGAGCATGAGAATCTGTCTTCAGCACCATGTTGGACATTCAGCCACAGGCGTTACTGCATGACATCCAAATTCCCTGTGACTTACTTTCTCTTGTAGCTTTCAGTCTTAGCACCAAAGTTTTGCAAACAGCCACACTGTGTTTTCACGGTATGGCTCAACTGAGTTCTCTCTAGTTTATCTGTACGGGAAACCTGCTGTAGTGATTTGCCCAAAGTTCTTCCGGTAGTCTTTGGAAGAAAGAAGTAAAATTTTAGGGTCTCCTAACTGTCGAGTTTGTGCTGGTTCTTCAGACTCTGCCTGTGTGTGAGTGGTGCAGCTATTGCAAATTTTAGCCAGTAGTTGTGAGGTAATCCAGCACCTGGAGCATTGAATATTTTGAGTTGGGATTCAAAAACCTGAATAATGTAGAACTGGCTGTTATCTCTGTATGTTTGTTCTGGTGTAGAGAAGGTTGATGAAGGAGCTATTTAGACAGCCATGTGATTCAGATATATTAGGGATATTCTTTAGCCAATTTCAGGTTTGCATGGAATTGTTTGACATGTAACTTTCCAACTTCCAGTCAAATAAGGAGGAGTTCTTATAGGCAGAAACCTCTGTAAATTTGTAACCCTTATTGCTTCTGTCTCTCCATCTTGTGTACTGAGATAGGTCTTGTAGAAAAATACTCTAATGAAATTAATGACTTTATCACATTAAACGTTCACAGAGGGTCAGAATTTTATGGGTTATCTTCAGTTCTGACTGTTCTTAACTTTGAAACCATGTTTTTTTTCCTTATAGTAAAATCCATTTTGATATGGATCTAGCAACTATCCTGTCATGAAGTCTTTCGCATCTCAGTAGACTGTGTGCTAAATCTATGGACAACTAGAAGAAAAAAAAAAACCCAAACAAAAAACTCCACTTTTACTACTGATCGTGATTCCTGAACAAGCTTCTTACACTGCCTACTTCATCTGTTCATTTGTAAATTACTGAGTTTGAGAGCTGTCTGTGCTCAACATTCTGCTTGGGAAGCAAGAGAGATGGGGATGTTGCTCAGAGTTCAGTGCTTCCCAGCAAGTATTGCTGCTCCAGTACCTCTGGAGTGTGGGAAGGAAGTGATAACCCACAGGGAGGGGAGTCTAAAGACGTCCTCTGAACTCATAAGACACAAGGACACCCACAGAGAACAGTGCCAGAACATTAGTCTCCCTGCAGCAACTGCCTGAACTAGCTACTGAAGTGTTACTGGAGACTAACCCAAAGAAATGGGAAGAGGCAGCTCGTGGACTGAATGTTAAAGATTCTAATAGTTTTAGGAGCAGAACTCCAGACTGTGCCTCCATTCAGCAAATGCAGGTCTGGCGCAAAAGCACTCAGGTATACTTCATTCCTAAGCACACCCAAAGTATGTGCATTTAACATGCACACATCCCTTGGTGTTTTATTGCTTGTGCTTTCCACACGTGCACCCCTGACTTCCCTAATGATCATTCTGTCTTGCTCTTAGAGCTTTGGGACTATACTCCAAGTAGGTGAGGCTGCTGAAAAGGAGGGGGTGGGAGAAATTTTAATGCCACCAGACAGAAGGCAACGTGGGAAGCTAACTGGCATGCAGTTATTTACCGTGGCAAATTCTGAATCCTTATTATTAAAACTATTCATAATACATTCTGAATAAATGGCATTCGGTCTGGAGGATGATAAGAAATGAACGCTGTGCTCTAACCGCTTCTTCATCCCTTCCCTGGCAATGGTGCAGCCACAGCGATGCACCAGCAGGGCTTGTGCTGCAGCACACAGTGTTCATTTTATCCTTTGGAGAAAGGGACTTACCTACTTTATGTACCTGCAGCGCTCTCCAAATGAACCCCTTTGCCATGCTGCAGATATGGGGGAACAACTGACAAAGCAAGGAGGAGTTAAATGTATCTGAGCTCTAATTCTGTGTGTTGTTAACAGAGATGCAGTTACTTGAAATATCAGCTAGGTGTATGAGAGAAAAAACTGATTTTTGAAGTAAAATGTCCAAACTAAAAATGCAGAGATATCCTACACTGTGTTGTAATCTGGATGAAGGCTTTGGCAGCATATCTACCCAGGTTTTGAGTGTTTTGACTACAGATGTGCCTTAGTAAAGAAGATGCTGCTTTAGTTTAAGTGTAACATTGTACAAATACAAAAGTCAAACAAGCTCCAGTACAGAAAATAAAGTGTAGAATAAAAGCGTAACTGGAAAAAGGGCATGGACAGCCTCACTGTAAGCAAGAGTTTTGTGTATACGTAGTAGACAACCTCTGTGGTTTAATAACCAAGGAAAAAGAAGCTTGGATCCAGTAAATCTTAATGGGTTTTGCAGATTCTGTAATTGAAATACCTGAGTGTATATGCCACAAAATGAGTGGCTTGTTTGACATCAAAGTTTACCCATCACCAGTTAACATAAAGATGAATGCCTTTCCCTGGGTCTCTGTGTGTTGATGGAAGGCTAGTTATATAAGTGTTTGTGTACAATTGGCTGTGAACCATCTTGGCCTGAAACAAAATTGAGGACCGAGGGAACACAAGAAGTCGTCCATTTGTTCTGTGCTCCAAGTGGTGGGGAAATAACTGCAGAGCATAGAAACTCAAACTTCAGGAGGAACCCCAGAATGAAAGACCTTTTATTGATCCCATTTTCCAGTAAGAGCAGCATCATTTAGCGTCTACCTTTCCAGTTGTCTCCCAGCATAAAGACATCCAGGCCATTTTAATATTTTCTGCAGAGTTATTTGAGGTTTCTTTTGTGAGGAAGCCTCTCCTCCAGCTTGTCATTACTGTGAGAATGAGTGGGAGGCCAAGGGGGGGCAGTTAATTTACTGAAGTTTGCAGCAAAGTGCTGAATTTGTGGGATCCTTTGAGGGTCCAGCTTGAGAAGGTATTTAGATATTATTGAGAGAAATGGGGTCTTCTAGCCATTTAAGCAAAATTCTGATGTGTTATGGAAAGTGTCTGTGTGACTCTCATACATTTGTTTTAGAAGTTCTAGTTTCTCTACCCTCTTCCTCCCATCCAAAAAAGGAGAGAGGGGAAATGGGAAGATGACTATTGGTATGTCACTTTTCAGTTAAGCCATTAACACAACAAACGTAATTTTTAGGCTGCTAGTGAATTTTTTTTTTTCTTTACACACACATCCCCTGCTGAGGGCATAACATATTGGGTACTTAAGGGTTAAATCATCTTGCTATGGAAGCAGCTGGGCAGTTTACACTCCTTGCTGGGCTGTACAAAAATACTTTTCCTTTGAAGTACTGGGAGGAGCGGCTAAGGGTAAATCCTGGAATGGGGTTGCAGCTAACAGTTTGTAGTGGGCTTAGCTTGGAACAGGCAGCTGCCTGCAACTGCAGTATGAGATGGCAGAGAAGGTCAGGGTTTCTTTCACTCTCGCCTTCACTGTCTCAGTGTGAAGGCTTTCTTTTTGAAATTCTTCAAATGCTATTTAGTTCTTGGAAAATTCTTGGATTGGGACAGGTTGCAAGAAATATAGATTAAAAATATCCTTTCCCATAAAGGCAGGCCAAATATAGGGGTCCTATTGGAAGTTCCTTGGCTGCTTCTGATTTGATCTGGTAGTGAAGTACACACTGCTGCTGTCTGGGATGAGAAAGATTCACCTCCATTGAGTGGCGGGAAAGAGGTCAAACTCTTTTGAACAATGTATATTCTAGAAGGAGCTTTCAGAAGTCCTTTTTTTCCCAATTTGCTAGAACCTGCGCAATCTCAGACCTGATGCCATATCTCAGAGATGTTGAACTCTCAGTTTATGGGAGGATGGGAGGATGGCAGTTCTGGCACTTGCTGTGGATGGCTGAAACCAAACTGGAAGACATCATGTTTGTAAGAAAAGCCACTAGGTTTTTAGCAAGAAGCCACCTTCTCTATTGTATACAGCATGCTACATAACTATGAATGACATTGCTTGATATGGCTTCTTAAAAGCAAATCTTTTAATAGACAAAACCTGATGCAAGCTGGCGTCCAGTGCACTTGCTGTTTCCTGCCACCACCAGCAGTGGAACTAGACTAACTGAAGTTGCTCTCTGGTTTTCTAGGGTGATACTTTGCCTCTTGGTGATAATTTCTTGACAATATTCATATGCATTTTTTGGGAAGGTCTGAAACAGAGATACTGTTGTTGCCGTTATATGAAACTGAGGAAAAGAAATTTCCTTTTAGCAATCAGTGCCACTGAAGGGACAATCAAAAACAGTTTACCCACCAGCTAATGAGGGGTAACATTAAAATGCCTGGCTGTATCTGTTGAATAGATGATGATAGTGCTGTATGTCAGATCTCCAAATTTCAAGTTAAATTTATCTTAACTGCCCTTAATGATCTTGTCCCTTCATCTTTACTCATTTAAGGATCCGACACTTAGCTGTTGGTAGGATCTCCAGGTTTATTTCCTTGCTGCTCTGCCACTCACTCTAGCTTTTTTCTGAACACAAAAAGTCAAGAATTTTGTTGCTAAAATAAGCAGAATTTTCCTCTAGGGTTTCTGATGAGTTATATAGAGGGTTCTGTCCTTGAAATGCTTGTTTATTAATACCTGAAACACCTTGCTTTCCCATTTAACAATTCAAGTGCCAGGGAAAATGTATAGTAATATAGGCCAAAGAATCTCAGAAAAGATGATCTGCTTTCATCTCAGCGCTGTCACTGAAAATCTTCATTTATAATCTACACCCAACACATTCATTTTCTAGAAAGTGAGGGTTAGTGCCATGGCAGAAGTGAAAGTAAAAGGCAGGGTTTTGGGGATATTGTATTTTGTTTTATTTTTTCAGGAAGCTGCTACCTGTGTTTGCAACCTACCTCTGGTTGCAAAGGGGAGTTGCCTGCCTCCTTACGTGTTGGCTGTGCAAGTCTTTTTGTATGGCTTTGCAAGTGCAGGAGTTAAAGAAAACCTCCAGTCCATTTGCCATGTTGGATGATTTGTGATAATTGACACACTTCAGTTTGATGCCGAGGATGCTTCCCACTTCTGTGTTACAAGAGACAAAAGCTGATGAGCGTTCGTGTTATTATTAAATATCCTTAAGAAAATGGAATAGAGAAACAAGAACGCAGAGCTCTGAATGTCTAGGTTGTGTGGCTGGCATACAGTGACTTTGCTCTGCATAGCTGGAAGACTAACAGTAAGTTATCACTCAACTACTTTTTAACAGGAGGAAAAATGTAGTCTGTTCAAATGTTGTTATAGTGGCGTATGTGCATTGACTGTGTGTTTTTATGTCTCTGCCTCTCTGGGGTCACAGGGGCGCACATGCTGTTTCAGTGTGTTAACAAAGCTGCTCTTGGACAGGAATGGGTGCTACTGCCTTTCCCAAAACTGTGCAGGCAAAGCAGATATTATCAGCGCTGGCCCTGGGGCATAAAATAGAAAGATCAAAGCACATGGCAGCAGCACACAGAAGCTCTTCAAAGCCTCAGTAAGGCAGGATTGATAGAGAAAAGGAGAACGCTCTTGCTGATGTAATCACAGCCTGTGAGACAGGTTGGTTTTTTTTTTCTTTTTCTTAATTTAAACAAAGACACAAAGACAGTCCTTGTTTGTTTAGAGAGGTGAAGCGTGTGCCACAGAGATAGAGCAGGGATTCCTGAGTATATAGAAGGTTTTCATGGATAGCGTGGAGCTCAAGCATTTTGAAGTAACTGCAAACTTGCTGTTTTCCTTATTTGACTTTGCACAACTTCCGCATGTGGTATTCTGTCACTTGTGGTGTCCATGTGGGATGAAGTAGGAAAATGGCAAAGGAAGGAATGCTTGTTTTCAGACTGCCTTCCTTTTTTAAATGGAAACTATTTTGTTTTCTCTTGAGAACTCCAGTTAAAAATTTCTGGGATTTGTATGAAAAGAAGTTGAGCACCGGCAAGGTGGAGTTAGAGGGGAAGTGATAAGACTTATCCATTGTCAAGAAGCGCAGGCTTGTTCAAGCACAAACTGTGAACGGGAAAGAAACAGTTGTTCTTCCCTTTGTGTATGTGGAAAGGAGGAAGGAGAGGTGTGACTTGCCTGGAACAGATGTGCAGGGATGGAAGGAGTTTCCAATCTTCTCCTTTACAAACCTCACTTCTTTTTATATGCTGCCGCTGCAGAGGTGTGTTTCTGAACCTCCATTTTGATTGTAAAGTTGAGGGATAGAAAACACCTTTTCAGAGGGAACCTTGTGAAATTGTGAGCTAGAACATGGTAGTGCAGCTTTTCCACCCAGAGGTGTGTCTGTACAGTATATTGCAGATGACCTGAGCCTGTACAGTCTGATATCCAAAAACTATGTGACCTTGTGGGCATGACGGAAAGCCTGAATTAATAAGTATTACCAGAAAGGCAACATAATGTAGTTGCATTGATTTTGTACATGTTTGGAGCTCAGGCAGAACAAGCTCTCCTGCTTGGATGGTATAGCTCTTGGTATAGACTTAGGGTATGTCTGTGTGACAGAGGGCCTGAATCAATCCCTGCGGGAGGGAGAGCTGCACCCATTAGTCTCTAGGAAGATGTTAACTCCGAAACTGAAAAAATGACTGCACCATTCTGCATTGTTTCACTTACTGATTGTTTTAGAAGAAGGATCTAATGGGATTATCTCAGTCCCAAAATGTATTCCAGGATGCTAGAAACCGCAGTGGTTATTTCTATCTGGCAAAATCTCCCAAGTTTCCTTCCCCCATAGCCATGAGACTATTTGCAGTGCAGTTCAGATTAGTACCCAAAATTGTGGCACTCTGAAGTCTGCAAATTTATCATGAGGGAAAGGTGACTGCAGATATTGCTGACTTTCATGCTTCATTCCGGGGTCGAAGCTACATTTATAGTCTGCTAAATCAGTTTATTACCTTAATAAGAGGTCCCTGCTCAAAAAGGGATGCATCCTCTTTATTGTGGAGTATGTGGGATGATACTGGCATTCCTATGTTGTCTCATGTGGAAATCTCTCTATTTTGCTGGTCGGCATCAAAACTTCTTCCCTCCACCCCCCTGACTCTCTCTTCTGCCATGCTCCTTCCACAGATGTGTCTGATTTGATACTTGACACTAGTAGAAAGAGCTTTAATACACTTGAAATACTCCGATTTTGGTTTCTAGTTACCAAACCTTCAGGCACCAGGAAATTTGCACATCTTACAGAGCTCTGAGATGGGCTCTGACATGTACTTTTGTTACTGCTGCAGGCACTTTCCCCTCACGATATGGAGAGGCTAGAGGAAAATTCTGGGGTGGGAATCCTAGCCGTTACCATGACTTTCTGGGAACTTACACATCCGCTTTAAAATATTTCCTTTTTGGGAATCCCACCCAGATATGCGTGGGACAGACTGTTCCAGTCTGTTGTAGTAGGCAGCAGTTAATAAAGCAGAGGTTTCTCTACCCATAGAAGAAGATGAATTGGAGGGTTCTGTTTTTTCCTGTGCTTTTGCTTCTAGTGAGCAATAGAATAAAAAAAGAGGTTTTAACTGATTCCTGTATGCTCTACTGAGTTTGTGCGGCCACTTCTGTCAGCAGTATCCATGGCCTTTTGATTCATGCAACCAAGTGAATTAACACAACTGCCATGCCAAGTTAACCAAAAAATTCCTCTGCTCCAGTGACTGTCTCTGGCAGAAGCCAGTAGCAGATACTTGTGAAGGAATGTAACATGGTGAGAATTCTGCAGTACATGCTTCCAGACTCTACCAGCTTGTGGCTTAGGACTTCCTGTTAGCATCAACTAATACATGAGAGCCCTTTTTGGCTTTTTCTTCCACATTTTTTTCCAGTCCATTACTTCGCCTGTAGCTTGCTTGTCTGAATTTGAGAGAGCACAGGGAAGATCTGTTTTGGTTTTGAGGGCCTTGTGAGGGTTGCTGCATACTATGACATTGTACTTACCCTTTTTTTTGGATAGCAAAGGAGTCAGAGTTGGTGCGTGTAGTGCAGGAGGTCTAGAACAACAGTTTCCTTGGCATGTCTGGTTGGTACCTGGTTAAATTGCTCACTAACAGGAATGGAGGGAAAACGGCTAAATCTCCAGAATTTTTCTCATTCTCTTACTGTTCAGCATAAGTTCTGTAAAGTTTTTTTTTGAGCTGCAGGGGAAAAAACGTTGCCAGGAAGTAATTGTTCTTTCTGTCTCTTTCTAATTCTGTGCAGCAGCTGCCTGGTCTTTAGCTGCTATTAATGTTCAGAGCTCTTTGAACAAAGGAGCGTTAGGCTGATGTAACTTCTTCCTCTGTCAGACATTCCCTCTGAAGCCATCTTTTGTCTCGATGGCCCTATTGTAACCATTCATATACTGATGAATGAACAGGAAGCTGATGATGATAGTGAGCAGATGAGTTTGATCTTGAACAGGTTTTACTCAGACTCCAGCTTGAGGGAGTTTATATAGGAACTACAATGTCTGATTTGTTTGTTCAAATTTTCTTTTGTTTAAAGAAACTGGAAAAGAATATTAATCTAGGAGAAAATGTGCTAACTTTTTTATTGAACAAAAATATTGCAGATACAAATCCAGGAATTCTGTCTGTCACCTTTTCATGCAAAGAGAAGTTTACTTGAATGGCTGTATTCTTGTTTTTGGGATCGTGATTTCTGTCATGTTTGATTAGAGGTGATGGTCTCTCATTTGTTGTCCTGTTTGTGACAAATCAGATTCAAACGTGTCCTAGAGATGCTGGGGAAGAAAACTTACGGCGCCTCAAGTGACAGTGATCAGTGGGGAGGAAGAGAGGGAGAACTTCTTCCCCCCAGCTCTTCCTCCACACACATGTTTTAAAGCGTACTACTTTAGGCTGATGACAAAATGCGTCCTTAGAGCCTAACGTGAACAGCATTAGATGTGGTGGAGGTCTTGGCCTTTTGCTTCTGGACTGGAAGAGGATAGCAAGAGGAGCTTATCAGCTAAAGTACCAGCAAACCTGTGTCCACAGTGCACAGTATTAATTTCCAGCATAGCAAACTAGTTTATAAAGTTAGTTACTGAAAGGTGATGTGATCTTGCACAGAAAATGTTTGTTAGTCTGGGTGAATGTGTTAAACAGGGAGTTGAATGCTAGTACTGGGTTGATGTTCCTCCAAGAAGAATGGCGGGGATAAGGGGCTGACTCCTTAATGTCACAAAAAGTTGACTCACTTGAGGCTTCTGGGCCTGAAATTACTCCCTGTTCTGGCAATAAGAGGCAGATGTGAAGTCAGTGATACATTATTTTAGTACTATAGTAGCTATGATGGTTTGAGGCTCTCTGAAAAAAAAGGCAATGCTATCTTGTGATATTAGGTACTAGAAAGAAGCCAAAATATGGCAGAGGGTGTTTGAGCCAGATTGTCTGATGACTGATGATAAATACTTTTGTCTACTATTGGCTACCTGACAGAGGCCGAACATGGTATGACAGTCACCGAAGCATCCTAACCACAGCTCTTCTAACACAGCAGTTTTTTTCATGTGGCCTTTGGTGCTTGCAAAATATATTAGCTTTCTATAGATATATAACTGATCTATTTTCAAAATGCCTGATGAAATGAAGGGAGTCTTACATGTATTTTTAAAAATGAGCACCAACAGTTATTTAAATATTATGGACAAAATTAGCAGTTCCCTAGGAACTAGAGGAGTACTGGAGGAGTACAGAGGTGTGTTTGTGAGTGTGGGTGTTCTTTTCACAATGCCTAGCCTTTTCTGTTTATTTTTGTGATCAGGCACAGATTCCATTGACCTTGTTTTTATTTTTGCATATGTCACATTTTCTGCAGACCCTGCTTTGTGTTTATCTCTGGCTGAATGTGCCATGTAAGGACCTTGGTTAAAGGGATTCTCCCCAACAAGTCACAGCTGTATATACAGCGAGTTATGTATCAGTGCTGATCTTGGGAAGGATCTTGGTTAATTGTAATGCAAGCTGGAGGCGTGCACCAGGAAGAATAAAGAGGGATTGTAAAAGGCTTCTAAAAGTTGTGGCTAAGATTTCTTTTCCTTCTTAAGAATAAAGTGTATTCTGAAAACCTTACCCTGGTAGAAGTAACACTGAAAATTTCATAAGAGTGTTGCAATTGCTAGGAAAGGACCAGAGAGCAAAGAGAATATGTTGTGGGCACCATTGGACTCCAAGAGCTTGAATCTTGTGTGCAGTTCAAGTCAGTTCGTTGTAAAACTGGAAAGGGAGACTGGAAAAAGGAACAAGTAGATCACAAGCTGTGGATCAGCCTCATCACGTAGTGGAGTGACGCTCACTGAAAAAGACGGAATTTTATCAGCTTGGAAAAGAGGCTGTTGACAAGAGACTTTGAGTAGAGTCTGATGTAGAGACAGTGACTAAGGAACAATTATTCGCTATTCCTTGCAATACAAGGACTATCAGAGTGTACTCAGTGAAATTCACATAACAGCTTTAAAGTTAGCAAAATAATGTATATTTTTAAAACAGTAAGTTGTGTTACTTGCTGTAGGATGGTGTGAAAGCTGGAAGCATGGGTGTCATCCAAAAGGGATTAGGCAAAATCATGGAACATAGATGCCTTGCTTACTGTTAAACACAATGTTCTGGGTGATGTCTCAGCTCTGGAAGTCTTTTAATCACTGATAGCCTTAATTAAGAGGCTGTATCAAAAGAATCATCATTCTGTATCTATTCTGCTTTTCCTATTCTCCAAACTTCGGCAGTTGGCCACTGTTGGAGATAGGATACTGTGCTGGTTGGATTTTTGGTCACACCCTGTATGGCTGTTTTTATGACTTGCCCAACATTGCATAGGAACTCGGTGGCAGAGGAAGCAATCCAGTCTCTTGGGAAGCATTCAGCTGCTTTAACCACAACGCTGTATTTTCTTTTCTCGTAGTATCTTACCTCATTCACTGCACTGTCCCAATTTTTCTAACATGTGAGGGCAATGTCCTGCAGACAGCACTCATTCGCCCCACGCTGCTGCATTCTTGGAGTACAGTTTACACCATTAATTTCCCAATCAGTGAGGCGTACCTCAGGGGTGAGGTGCGCCAACAGTAGATACGCAGCACTAAACCCAGGCCAATGAGCTTTGCTGGACTTATTAGCGTGGGCTGTATGCCAGTGCTACAGGAGTTGGTTTAAAAAAAAAAAAAAAAGGAAAAAAGGGGCGTGGGGTGAAAGAGAAAAAGTGAAGGGGTAGTCTGGAAGAGAAGAGAGATGAGGTGATAAATTAGTGGCCATAGGAAGGAGGAATCCAGAAAGAGATGGGGAAAGGAGGGGGGGAAACTGTTGTTGTGTCCTGAAATACAGCACAACTATCTAAAATTAAGGCTGAATTGGGCTACCTTAAATCTCGCACTTGAAGTATGAAACACTTGCTACTCCGGCCTCAGCATTCCTACACAATTTAGATAAAAATGAACATGTAGAACAGCAATGTCGGAGAAAATTATTTGGAGAAAAAAGCTTAGGTAAATTTTAAATTTTAGAAACTTCTGGTACCTTGTTTTTTTCCCCCCCATGTATAGGGTGTTGTAGTATGATAAGCATGTGCATTAATATGGTATCAGAGAAGAAGCTGAGGAAAGCTGTTTTGTTTTACAGTTCTGTAAAACAGTTCAGTTTTGCAGTTCTGTATTTAAAGTGAAGTTGAATTTTGCTCTTAGATCAGGGAATTAACCTCTTTGTAATGAAAGGGGAGTGCATCAGGTCTCTAGAATTTCAGAAACTTTCATTATTGTTAGTTTGACTTTAAATAATATAAAATTAAGCCTTCAGGCACCAAGTGCTAAGTTTCTACAAATGCCTTTGAAAGATGGAAAAGAACAAAGGACTGATAATTTCTTGAGCGCAGAATAGCGTTCTGCTTCAAGATGTCAAAGCATAGACTGTGAACAGTGAGTGAAACTGTACATCAGTCAGCCTTGTATGCTGACGAAGTGTTCTGAATAGTGCACTGGACTGAGTTGTGGAGTCCGGTTTACATCTAAGTTGGTTATTTGCTGAGGCTTGAATTGAGGCTGAAAGAGGGAAGAACAATTTCACAGTGTGTGAAATGGGAATATTTGCAGTGACTATTTCAGCAATGGGCTACATTAGAATTAAGAATAGCTTTTTATTTTGAAGTCATTCTCCCTACTACAGAACATTCTTCAGTGGTGACTCAGTGTAGAGCTAATCTCACTCAAAATGGTTGCCAGTTGCCACTTGGAACAATAGGACTGAAGCCACAGGCTGCCATCAGGTGGCTGTTTTTATGAAGGGCATTTTTCCCCCAGTGGATTTGAGTGTTTCTTCCCATCTGATAACATAGAAGGTCTCAATATTCACTGAATTCTTGTAATAGAAGACTTTGAAAACAGTGCAGTTACTCATTACTTTACCTGAAATGGAGAACCCAGTGCACCAGATACTTTCTTTTACGGAAGAAAAGCCATTAAACCTAAATCTGTTTTCAGGAACAACTCTTTGCACCTGATTTATATGCCATAATACTGGCCACTACTTTTTTAAAGAGCTCAATTCCTCTCTGGGCAGGGGCATTATTTCCCTATACTGTGAATGAGGAAGTTAAGCAGAGGGAGAAAGGAATGATTTCCGTACAGTCATAAAGGGAAATGGCTTCGCTGGAACAGAAATCCAGCCACCTCCATCCTCCATTAGGGTGAGATCCGGCGAGCAGGCTGGTCTGTTCTCTCCACCATGGCGTAATGCAGCAATGTAACACAAGTGTGCCTGTGTGTTCCTGGGTGCACCCGGGCTCAGGAGCCATCAAGTGAGGAGACTGGATGTAATGGAGATGGCCGATGTCTCCCTAAGAGCCGCGTTGCTTGTACCGGGGGCTCAGAAGTGGAGTGAGTGGCCTTGAGAGAATCCTGGACCTGTGGGGCTGGGGGGATGTCAGAGGAAAGGGGGGGATTTTTTTGTGAGACAAGCTGAAGTACGATGAGAAAGTCACCTCGCCTTCCAATAACGGAGATCATGTTCCATTGCATACAGCCTATTCTAGAGCCTCATCTAGAAGCAGAGGCTTTGGCTTCACCTGTATTTCCGTTTTAAATAGGTTGGAGAGATTGTGCTGGTATCTTTTATGACGTTGGACCTGACAAAAGAAGTGTATGTAAAACTAGATGTGATGTTTGGACTTTTCCCAGTGAATGTCAGTGCAAAGCAGGGGCAGAGCATGAGGGAGGCTGTGGAGGTAATTTCTTGAGAACTTGATGTTGAAGGAAGAGGAGACGGTCTAGAAACAAACAGGAGGCTGTACCTGTTTGGAGACCTGTGTTTCAGAATCAGTTGGCTCCTTTCCCTCTAAAATTTCCCTAACACCTTAAAATGTTTTCACATGGGCAGAAGTCTTAAAGTGGAAACAAATCCACTGAAGTATACTAGGTTGTCAAACTGAAAAAGACGTCAAGTGATAGGTCTTGGAGAGGAGAGTTAAGGAAAATTTGAAGCAGAAAGTGGGGAAACGGATATAAGAGGGCATGTGGCAGCTGGAGTTTGAAACAGAACTTCTGTAAACTTTACCTGTTTGTGTATTGCTCCAGGATGGCTTATAAAATGTAAACACAAATCTGACCAAAAGGTAAACTTTGAAAAATTATTTAAGATGGAACTCTATCTTCAGATTGTAAAAATTGTCACAGGTATTTTCTTGAGCATTTTTCGGTTGCTGCAATGTTAAATGTAGAGAGAGGAAGAGTGCTTTGTAATTTATGGTAAAATTCAATACAAGAATATGATAGTTATCATAGGTGACCTATTTATAAATCTAGAAAACTTAACGGTTAAGCTTCAGAGAAATGCATGCAAAGGTAAGAAGTAAGGGGAGGTGTCCAAAATAGTCTAACTCTGTAGCAGCATAACGAAGGAAGATGTGTGGTTAAGAGCCGCAATACCCATAGCTGATTTAAATAGTTGTTTTCCTCTTATGTCATAAGAGAGATATGTGAAGGGATTTGCAGTAGACTGGGTCTGAACAGGGGGCTAGGGGGTGATTTGTGGCAGAGGAGTGAGGAAAGACTGGACAGAGTATGCAGTGCAGGTAGTTTCATATCAAGACAGAGGAATAAATGAGAAATAGAAAAAATGCAACGTAGGGGGAGCAACTGAGAGAGAATGTGGAGGAGGAGGTTGGATGCTGGAAAGTCTAGTCTGGGTGGTGAGAGGAGCAGATGCAAGAATCTGATCTCTCTTGGGCCTGTGCTTCAGGGATGTGCTACTTGCTCTGGGAACTGAGAAATCATTACTGCCACCACCGAGCTGAGAGCATGTCTCCGAAGCACAGTCTCAAAGAGATGGTGATTTTTTTTTTTCCAGAGAGTAAGCCATGCTAGGAGTGCTCACAGAATGAAACAAAGCTGGTATACAGTGCTTCAGTTCTCAAGGAAGTTCTTCTCTGGGGTACTCATGTTGAAGACATGGTGACAGATATCCAGGTGAGCACCACAACTCCACGTTTGGTCGTCGCATTGTGTGGGATAGGTGGAGGTCGGTTCTGCTGTGTGTGCACACACAACCTCCTTACTCTCTGCTCTTAGAGATACAAAACTCTGAATAAATGTCCAGTATGTAGGGTTTTCAACATGTCTTTGGTTTCAGTCTCTTAAAACCCTTTGGTGGTGATGCAGACACTTATGTACTGAATTTAAGTCTGCTGACAGGCTTTCTTTTTTTAATCAACTTTAGCACATCACGTTGAAAGACACAAAATGAGTATTCGGTTTTAGGCTGTTCAATGTGCCTTGCTATAGTGGAGGGCATCAGTATTTTCGTCATATTCAAAAACTTCCGAGAGCATCTTCTGAGGCACAGACTGAAGGAACTTCTGTTAGCCAGAGATTGTATGGCTTACAGAATCTTGAAAGAGTCTTTATGTAAATATTCAAAGGTTAGTTCACATGCTGGCCTAAGAAATAGAGGACATCTTTAGGTTACGAACTATTATGTTTCAGCCTTGAAAAACTTTTTTTGTGCTGACAAACAGGAGCGGAGGTCTAATGCTGTATCACCGATGTGTCTTTTGCTTCCTTGGTGGTGCTTCCAGACTGACTTTAAGTCAAGGTGGTAATCAAGAACTTTCTAAATACTAAAACCTTCCTTCCTGTCAACCTTTGTATTGCAACCCGAGAGGATTTGTTCAGACCGTGTAAGTCTGTGCCATTTGAATTTTCACTCAAACTACCGTTGTCTGCTGACATCAACTGAAACTTCATGCTCCAAAATGCATGCTAAAGAAGTATGTCTGTTCATCCTTAGTAAGTGCCAGCTGCTTCCTTTCTTTGTGTGTTTTGGCAAAGATTTTAGGCATGAGGTGGGAGGTAAATATAATGAAATTATTTCTATCCTACCATTACCTGATAATTGAACAACTGTGTTTTGAAGTTCTGTCAGCTAGTTAAGCCACTTGTCAGAGGAGGTTGACAATCGTTTTTCTAAAACAGAGTAGCCCCTAGCTTCTGGGAACAAGAAAAGTCAGAATTTTAATTTTTAATTTTTTGTTCATAATAGACCAATTTTGATTCCTCTTTCCTTTCTAATTTTACTTTATCTGTTAGATTTCGCTGCTTGCATTTGCAGCTTCTTCTCCTGTATTTAAGGACTAGAAATTTAATTTTTACATGCGATCATCATGTGTTATTTAATACAAAGAGCTAAAGTTCTGAGAATGCTAAGAACCAGAATCTGTGGTTGCTCATATGTTGGCTTCTAATTTTTTTATGCAAATGTTGCAGGTAGCTAGGAGTCTGTGTTATTATCTCATGCTTTCTCCAAGAAAAATGATACGTGCTTTGTTGGGTAATATTTGCAGGCAGTTTTTATTGTGGGACAGTCTCCCAGGCTCCAACTGTGAAGATGTATTTGTATTTTCTGTGAGAAGTAATGAAACTACAGCTGGCTGCACATTATCTGCTGTACCTTTTCCATCTCTGTTCTGTGTGTAGTCACTGAGCCAAAGTTTTAATTTTGAACTGAGCAGAAAGTTGATCCTTGGTGCTGCCTTCTGCCTGCTGCTCCAGTGATTCTAAAGGATGTATCTTGATGAGTTTAAACAGTAGTTCCAAGTATCTGAAGTGCAAAAATGGGTGGAGAGAAAGATTAAAATATCATAACCCTTCTCTCTTATGCTTTCCCTGTTGCAAAGTGCAAAGCTACCCATTTTATATTGCCAGCTAGAGCAGCTCCAGCGCTATCTTCCATCTCTGAATTTCATTGCAGCCCCGGGGGAAGCTGCACCTCTGTGGCTCTCTCACAGCTGCTGGACTTTGATGGGGACATGCCTGCGCTCTTTCCACTGGCCTCCCTTGGCAACCAGCCCTTTGAAGATGACCTCTTGCTGTTTGCCTGTTGTCTCTCTTGTGTTGGATTATAGATGAGAGGTTGGCATGAGGGGAGGGGAATGGGATGGAGTGTTGTGCGTTTTAAGCCTCATTTCTTTCTGCCTTCTCAACTTTTTTTCTCTCTGGCTTTTACCTCTCTATATGGATAAAATGTTGTCTTGCATATGGAAAACGGTTTCTGGCAGAAAGGCACAGTTTCTGCTTGGCATTTGTATGTGGGACAAAGGAAGTTTGATTAGTTTTGTGGTGAGGACATTGCATTCTTCCTGTAACAATCTACTTGCATTAGTTCCCCCATCCCTCTTTTTAAGGACAATATTGTTCGTAGTTATAGGGCAGCCTTTCTCTGTGTGCATATTCTGTGTTCCTTTTCCCTCCCTCTGGTCCCAGTGAATGCACTGTCTGAGAGACAGCACAAAATATACCACCTTTTTAATGAAGGCTATGGTGAGAAATGGAAAGGGATGCACTAGAGCCCTGTGGCTGGGTTGCATTTTGCGTGGACACTGTCTACTTTGGGAAATCCAAGCAACGGGCTTTGCTAAATACTGGCAAAATCCTCCACAAGAGTCTTCTAGTGAAACAGTAGCTGTAGGGTAAGAAGTGATGTATTATCAGGCATCAAACAAAGCATAGGAATAAATGTCCAATTTTCACTACAGTGAAAGGTGAACAGGTGAGGTGTTTTAGTACAGAGCATTGTAACTAACAGTGTTTACACACTTTTACAAATTTTACTATCTTCTTTCTCTTTTTTTTTTTTTTTTTTTTTCCCCCAATGATGAAATCACTTTAATCTACCTGTGTCAGCACTCAATCAGTCTGAGGTTTCTTCAGGCTTTATTAAAGTCTGGGTGTGGAGAGCACAATGGCAGTTGACAATGCCATTGAATATTGATGAATAAAGTCAGGAGTTACACATGTTACAGGGTATGTTACAGCAAACATGAAGAAAATAACTTGGATGTGCCTGTGTATGCAGCTGGAATGCCTCAGTGCAGCATAGCACCCAAAATTAAAAGAATAGGATATGTGTGATCTCTGCGTGTAACTAGTTCATCCTTATCTGGAATATTGCTTTTTAATTGAATCTCCTAGTGTTAACTTCTCTTCGGAAAACAACCAGAAAACCCAGCCTCTCTCCTTTCAGCCCAGCTAGAAACAGTAAACAAAGATGTAAGCTAGTAAAGGTAATAGATTATTCCCTTGGAAATAAGAGACTTCATTGGACAAGGGCAGGGATAAGTTTGTGTTCCCTCTGCTACTTCTCTAAAGGAAATCCAACATTGACGTGTCTTTTCAGTACCTACCTTCTTCGTTATTTTTGTTTATTCTTATACAACCTCAGCAAAAGTAGGCCATGCAGATTGCAACTTTGTGCTTTGTATTCTAGGAGCTACTAATGTGGGCGGTGTAGTCTAATCCATTTTGGCAATTGCTGTATACCTAAGTTTTCCTCTGAAATAAAAGTATGATATTTACTGGATTTCATTTTGTAGTCTTCCTTCAGCCCGTGCGAGAACACTCCCCTCCCCCTTCCTTCATTTCCTAGTATAACTTGTCTATTTTAAGTGAGCTGATTTTTATCTAGGCATAGAATCATAGAACGGTTTGGGTTG
>NW_009203140.1:0-5825 GCF_000690835.1 Fulmarus glacialis | reverse complement strand
GGTGGCGGAGCTCCGGCAACCGCCGCCAGCGCTGCGCTCTTGGCGGGCAGCCAAGCAATCTCCCTTTCCCAGCGAAGCCCTGATTCCATCTGCTCCAGCAGTGCAATGTATTCCACTTCAGGTCAAAAGCAGGGAGCCGGTAGTATTAACATTACACTAATCTGTAAAGACATTTTCACTAGGCTAGATAGGCTAATGTTACACAGAGCTTTTAAAGGCTGCGGGGATAAGGAACAGCAGTAATTGTCAGGGGAAGAGACAGTATGCAGAACATAGTCCAAGATGACAATAGATAGAGCGTTGTCAGAACTGAATAAGACAATTACTTGCTGGGGAGATTAGAATTTGAATACGGATACAAGCTCACAAACAATTTCATCTTTCGGGCACTTAAAAATAATCGCAAAAATATTTTCCCTTAATTGAAAGAAGATTCCTTCAATGCTGGAAAAAAATATGGAATATGGAAATAGGTCAATCTCAGCACTGCCTTCTGTAAGAGATAAATTTCGAGTGTTTCAAAGCGACTAAGGTTGTTCTTTGAAAAGGAAGCAGACATGTCTTTTGTTTCTAGAAATCAATATACACTACACGTTTTGCAGATACGGTGGAATTGTGATCAAGCACTTCTGAAATATACATTGTTGTATTTTCATTATTAGAAGTGCTCAAGAAAACACTATAGCAATGCAATAAAAGTAGGTTAACACACACAATTGAAATTCACTGTTTGCAACCAGGAAAAAAACAAAAAACAAACCAAAAAAACCAACCCACAACACATTTTTCAGTTTCTCCCTAACACATTTCTAAGAAAGTAGTTCAAGATTCATGCCTTTAGGCACATCAGAAACCATTAAGAAGTACATTTCTGGAAATCATAATGTATAAAAATTCAATTTAGGCTGCTAGAGATATTCTCTCGAGCTCTAAGGAAAAAAATATTTGGCTGGAAATGAACCATCTGCAAATCCACACAGTTAAGTATATGACTATGTTTTAATATACTCCAAACCATGTGGCACTGACATGAAAGATAACTTAAATAATGGAACAATAGAGATTCAGTAGATGGAAATACATTGTTCTTTAATTAAAAAAAAAAATTGCCAAAAATCCATCACAGTAGCGTAACATTTCTCACAGGAAAGTACAGGCTTCATTTGTATTTTGCTAGTTATTAATTTCCACCCATCTTACTCTTTCATCTGCATCTTAATGAGCAGATGTTAAACGGTTACTTCTTTAGCAGACCTGATTATCGTCTCAGAAGTTCACCGATTGTTACCGTTTTGCAAACAGGATTTTGTCCTCATTTGTGAAATAGAGCTCTGCACTTCCCTTAACCTTATTTTTAGTTACGTATAGCACACGCGACGCCGATGTGTGTGCACACGCGATGCCTGGGCACACCCATGCATCCTTACACAAATTGGCATTCCAGCCAAAGGAATGGTGGTCTAGAGGATTTTTATCTGGCGGGAGAGGTCTGCAGCAAGTTCAGATGACGTGCGCTGACTTCCACCCCCTCGCCTCAGCCTTTCCAAGCACTTTGCATGCTAATCACTGCGCCCGGCATCTGCCCCTGACAGGCAGCCCGCTCTCTCCGGCAGATAACAAATGCGGTCTGATGGCGGCTGGGCCCGGCCGTGCCACATGCTCCAGCAGCTACCGCGCTCCCTTCCTCTGATTAAACAGGCAGCCGGAAAGAGCTTACAGAGCTATAATTGCCTCCGTTATGAAACATCTTCACCTGTTATCCAAAGCTAAGCTGAATCACAGCAGAAATTATTAACAGTGGCTGTTTTCATGCCAGCTTAATTTGAGCTGATGCTGCTGTTCACTTAGCACAGATGAATAGGTGTGTAGGACGAGACTTTAAACAGAGATGACACCCCAATGAATATTTGCTAGCAACCGTACTGCAGGGAGCTGGGTTGAAGAACAACAGACAATTGTTAAAAGCAAGCGGATGGGGGTGAGAGGAGGAGAAAGGAGCCACTGCCATCAGTGTCTGTGCTGACAATAATTTTCCGGCCCGATGTCAGCTTTTAACAGCTAAATCATTTTTTTCAATTAGTTTCCACAAACGTTGGCAAACACAGGCTGACTTTTTGTGCATACACAATGGTGTGAGAAAACGACACTGCATCAAACGTGGCCAGAAGTGTGCTACTCCGCCAAACAGGCATTAAATTTTAATAGTCTGCTTTCATTTTCGCTGCAGTGCGCTTCAAGATGATTATAAATTACAGCATTCTGCTTACTTTTGACTAAATAAGGCATGTTTTAGCATTTGATTTAGAAGTAATGTGTGCTTGACATATGAAACAAATCTTGCAGATGTAATTTATCACATGGTGCTCTATGTTTCAATAGAAATTGCTGCACTACCTAGTCACCACTTTGATGAGTGGTTATGGTTATGACTTAGATATGGCATTTAGATAAATGCGTTATTGGAGTCAGAATAAGGCCAGGATTTACCTGCGACCTTCAAAACCGAGGGGGCACTCCTTGTGTTTGACTTCCAGAACCATTAATCAAATACCTCATCAAGGCTTAGAGGGATGGGGGCCCTCAGTACAGAGCCTTTGTAAATTAACTTTACTGAGGAACCCCCGCAGGTTGCAGGTGAACAGTCCTTGACCTTCCTGCTTTGCACTCCCACCTCTGCACATGTGCTTCACATACCCACGATTAGCCCAAGTGCAATGGGAAATTGCTGCGGAGACTGCTGAACATGCTGGCTGCAAACCCCGAAGCAGATCCAAACACAAAAAATAGTTCTTGCCAGCACGGACAGTACAAGGGGCCCAAGCAGAGTTACTGATTTTGGCACTAGAAGTGTGCTCGATTTTGTACAAGGTTCAACTGGTGCCCGAATTATTTACACGCAAATGTGTCATTCTGGCTCCTAACCATTACTAGTGACCCATTGTCTCCTGCCTGCAGGAAGAGGAAATTACAGCGTAATAGCAGAAGCATTACTGAATGTTTTAGATGTGTCTTTCTGATCAGTGAGACATTAGAGATAGCAAGTCCAGGCTCCGTAGCCAATGCCAAAGCATTTGGGTGATTTTTCTGCTATCTCTGAGGTTCTAATGAAAGAGGTCAAGATGCCTCTTACGGTTAGTCCTTATGCACACAGGAATAGGAGGAATAAAACAACCTGTTTATGGATGTGGGGATGAACAGCAGATCCAGAGATGTGCGAAGTCTGTTGAAAGGCTGAAATTTTGGTAGCCGTAGCTTTAGTATTCCTGTGAGGAGTCATCCCTCACTCTGACCTCTCGAGTATGTACCTTTTCAGAGCACTTAACTCTACTGGTGTTTTTAAAGGTGGTGGTTTTAAAGGAATATAGACTTATTTGATATCCTAAAATGTGATGCTGTGTTTACGGTTAAACTGCTGAACGGTTGTACTGACACGGTCTAACTTACTACACATAGAGCTGTGAGGCTTATTTAGTTTGTAAAGGTTTTGAAACATTTGGATGAAAATACTTTGGAAATGCTAAGTGAGTCATGTTCAAATTGTACCAGCCAAGAAAGCAGACTTAGTCTCCTACTATATATTCTGTCAAGCAACACCAGCACAAACGGGTTTCATTTTTAATGGTCTTAATAAAAGGGATGTGCTGTTTTAGAAAATTGGATACATCCATCTGTTGCACACAAATGAACTCTGAGAAAAACTGTAAGACCTGCCTTTTCCAACTTGTTTCAGAAAGAAAGGGATGACAACTCTTCAGCTCAGGTCATAAAGTATTGACTGCGGGGGGGGGAAGAGAGGGGGGGCATCAAAAAATGCGGCATAGCTTTTACTAAAGACAAATGGAAAAAATGCAGTGCTTCATGTCAAAACCTGTCCCTCTAAGGTAAAGGCAAAAGGACCATCTTCAGTGGGAAAGAGGAAAGGTTCACATGGAACCACACCAGTGTTTTTCTTTCTTCCTCCTTCAAATTCTCCTACTTTTAGGAACAGTGCAGTGCAATGCATTGTCTCCTTTGTAGCTTAACAACTAGGAACAAGAGCAGTAGGAAAGAAGGATTAGAGAAGGGAAGCTGCAAATGTTTCATGCTCTGCCCTTTCTGAGAGCTCCTATAGGTTCCCCCTTATTACCTAGTATTCAAGGTATTGGGCACTGGAGTGGCAGAGGGAAGTGGACAGGCAGAATTCACTTCCCTTTCAGGGCAGACAGAAATAATATCCATACATTTCCTCCCCTGTGTCTTCATCCCAGCATTTTTCCCTGTTTATTCTGCTCTCTAAATAGACCTTGCAACAACCTGCCCATTTAGAAAGCCTCACCCAGGAAGCTCTGCACTTTTCAGTGTCCTCCAGCGTGTGGACCAAAAGCCACAAAATGAAAAAATGTGACCTTGAAAGTAGCCAGCAGCACAGGAGGGTGAAGAAGCTCCCTCTCTGTTTGGTACCTTTGCAATACATAAAGATAGAGCCAATGCTGGAAGTTCACGTATAAGCAATAAAAGATGCCTAGAAGAGTTAAATCCTTTTGGATATGGGCCTTATCTTATCATTTCTTCATACTATCAGAGGATTGTTCTTCCAGCAGATAGCTGTAGCTGTGACCAGTGAATATTTTAAATGTATAAATTTCTCTTAAGCTTTCTACTTTCCTCTGGAGAGAACACCAAGCAGAAGAGACTAAAACAGCTATTTGAAATGTAGTTTTGCCAATAGGAAAAGGCTTCAAGGAGTGGGACTGAGGAGTAAGAAGTTTGTCTGAAACTGTAGAGCCAAGTTTTAGAAAGACTCACAAATAGGCATTTCAAAAAAGCCCTGAGTTACATGCTACGTTTTAATTCAGATCAGGAAAACCAACAGGAAGCAATTAAAAGTAATTGAAATTATAGAACAGATAGCTGAGCAAGATATGTTGCAGGAAATCACCTTCTAGAAAGGAAAATCCTTCCCTCTCATCTAACAGATTTCTTTGAGAATAGCAATAATGTAGTTGCTATAGATATGATTTACTTGGACTTTGAAAAAGCCTTTGACAAAATACCTTACAAGAGACTTCAGAAATTCAAATGGTAAAGACCGAAGGGTTAAAATACTGCCAGGAATCAGAAATCAGTTAGCAGACAAAAAAAGAAAAGAAAAAAAAAAAAAAAAAGAGAGAGACTAATGGTCAGTTTTCATCATGACACGTTTGCAATGGGATTCTTTGTGTTTCTTTACTGGATAAGACTCTGTTCTCTTTATTAATGTTCTGGGAAAAGGGGTGGGAAAAAATTTGCGGACAGCAAAATTATTTAGATTAGTCATCACTAGAGAAGGTTAAGAAGGTCCAAAGGGACCTTACAAAAATAAACGAATAGGCAGCAGGGCTACTTACATATGAAGCTGACAAATGCAAGATAATGCAGATAGGAAGGAGTAATTAGAAGTAATCAGACTGAATTAATTATAAACATCTGGGCACCTCAGCAAACAGCACAATGCTGAACTCCACACAGCAGAGCCTTTGAGAAAGCCAGTGACATTTTAACGCCTCTAAGGGCTTTTCCTAGAAGGCATGGATGGATAGGGGCAAATTAGCGAACCGCCGGCTCATACCTGCCCGCAAAGTCCGGTCAAGTTTCATAGCTTAAGGATGGTCTTTTTCCCCCCTCCCCTCCAACCGCCTCCCAAGTCTTCACTCATTAGGGGGAGCTATTTCCAGGATCCAAACAAATATCATTCGTAATTTAGCACCTAAAAAAAGGTCTTAGGAGCCACGCAGGATTCCAACAAGTGTAATTAATGTCAAGTTGACTACAAAGTGGTACTGCTCTCCCGCTGCCCTCTCCACCTG
>NW_009203139.1:5929-49065 GCF_000690835.1 Fulmarus glacialis | reverse complement strand
GGCACTTGGCCTTGTTAAACCTCATATAACCGGTCTCAGCCCATCGATCCAGGTGGGACTTCTGTCCAGGTCCCTCTGCAGAGCCTTCCTACCCTCCAGCAGATCAACACTCCCGCCCAACTTGGTGTTATCTGTAAACTTACTGAGGGAGCACTCGATCCCCTCATCCAGATCGTTGATAAAGATACTGAACAGGACCGGCCCCAAAACTGAGCCCTGGGGAACACCGCTCGTGAAATGTAGTCTTCCTCAATTCAGCAATTAGTGTGCTTGATATTTTAATCTTAAGCAAATTACTGTGTTCATGTGTTAGAGAATATAAGGTAAATGGAGAGCTTTTTGCCTGCAAAAAGTGCAGTTAGTGTTTATTTGGTTGATTTGGGTTTTTTTGTTGTGTTCTTTTTTGAATTTTTCCCTTCCTGCAATTTAAAGATTCTTCTTTTCTTTTCACGATGCACATAGAGTAGTTTATTCATTTCATCTCTGCAGCTACTCTCTGTTTGTCTTGAGGCTCTCTCCTTCTCTAGACTGACTTCATTTTTTTTCAGTCTTTTCTTACAGTTTTATGTTTTTTAGATTTATGGTGATGATAGTGATGCTGTTCTGTCTTCAGTGGGAGAGAAACTCTTTGTGTCTTTCTAGAAGTATGGTCCCCAAAATGGAGAGGGTATTTAAGAAATTCAATAGTGTAAAAGTAGAGCAAAACACTTGCCACGTGTTTTTTCAGGTATTTCTTCTGTTTTTACTTCTCAGACTGTTGGTTTCTCTGACAGTAGCTTATTTTTTGCAGCCACTTGGCATGGTGGACTTCGGTTTACTGACTGATGCACTGTAGATGTGGATGCATTTTTGCTGCTACTTGTCCACTTGGTTCCAATTCTAAATTTGTTTTGCCTATTGGGATCTTTTTTTTTTTCTTGCTGGAGAACAGGATGCTTTTATATTTGTACTTACGGGACAGAATTCTATTTTTTTAGATCACTTGTGAAGTTGGTGAAGAAATCTTATCCTTTTCTTCATTGTAGTTGCATACTCTCCTTCTCCAACTGCCTGGTAAAGTAATAAGCACGTGGTCTATTCTTCCTCATCAAAATCATTAGTAAAAAGACTCAATCCCAGCAATGTTCTTCTGAAAGCCTAATTGTGTATATGCCTTCATTATGAGAGCACAGATATCACGAAGTTTGTCATCATTTAGATTTCACCAGCTTTCACACAACTTTCACCAGTGTAAGTTCATGAGATACGTAAAAATACCAACCAAACAAAACTGATTACGAATTTAGCTTATGATCCAGAACACGGTCAAGAGGATTGATACTGTAAAGACACGTCAGATGGGCTTAGGATGAGGAATTTCCTAGTTCTTATCTTTGGTGCAATGACTTGATTACAGTGGCATGATATACAAGAATGTTTCATGAATGTATACTGTCAGCACTGGGGATTAGTGTGGTATATTGTTTTTATTCTTCCCGTTTTTGCTTTACATGGTGTTTTGTCTTCTTAAGACCATTCTCCCCTTGATAAATAAACAATATTGGGACAGGGAAAAAAGGTTAGTGTAAGATTAATGTTCAGCTTCTACCTGTGATATGTATTAAGTTAATTTAAATAATGTTTATAGATGTAACATCAACAAAAAGCCATATCAGGAAAAAACCCCTCTAGCTAATTAACTGATTGAAGAGGTATCTATCAGTGAGCAGTAATCACTCTAGGATCCTGTATTTCCATCTTCAGTTAGTCTTTCCTGGGAGAGATGGAATCTACCCTCTTCATGTGAACATAGTTACTATTTTTAGGCCTAACTGATTTAGAAATATCACTCTGCTGTTTTTATATAGATGTTGTATGTGTTATGTCCCATGCCACCTATCCTAAAAGAAATATCTGTTGTCCTGGTAAAACCTTCCACTTTTACATGACAGAGGCTGATAATATCTCTTTCAGTGAAGATGCTCCATAATAAGCTATGTGATAACAGTTGTTAGAGAGTTTAAACTCAAAACTGAAGTGATGTATGCCGTACCAATACGTGTGTGCCTTAAGTGTGTGTAAGTAAAAACTTCCTTGTATTAATATCTTGCAAACTGGCATAGTATGAATTCTCCGACTAAAAATAAAATTTTTACTATCCTATTCCATTAGCTTCTTAATTCATGAAGCTAAAATGGAAGTTAGCCTAAGCAACATCTGACTGAAACAAAAGCTGAGCAATGCTTTTGCTTAGAGAACAGAAATGCTGCTCTGCAATTTGAAGTAAAACATAAAATTTTATTTCTGAAGACATAATTATTTAGATGTTGGGTTTTGTGTTTATTTTTGGTACAGGTTATTAATGCTGCTTTAGCTCTTGCTGCCAGACCAAAAAGTCAAGTTGTGAAAAACAACATGGAGATGTATAGGAGTACATGGGAGAATCACATCCATGTTCTTACTGAAGCTGTGGATGATATAACGAGTATTGATGATTTTCTTGCTGTATCAGGTATGATAATTTTCAGAATCTGATTATTCTTTTATATGCTTTAAAAACTTTTCATAATTGCAGGAAACCAATGAAAGATTAGATCACGTAAGGTTTTGTGAAACTGGTGCTTATGTTTAAAATGTCCCTGCATAGTAGATATTTCTACTCTGCACAATGTAGAGCTGGGTAGAAGTTACTTGAGCAAACTAGGTGCATGAAGCAGAATGGGTATGTTACAGTGGGTACATTTATCCATTCTCACAGGTTCATTTAGCTCTAAGTTTCAAAATCCTCTCTGCAGCTGTGAGAAGTCTCCTTCTAGAAAAGGAAGTGCATGTAAGTGTGCATATACATAAACCAGGAGATTCTCACAATATCCTGTGTTCCAATTACTGTGGAATGCACTGTAGCATTTCCAGAATTTTCAGAGTTACAAATAATTGTCAAACAAAATGTACTTATAAATCTCTTAACTGAAGAGACCTTTGATAGCAGTAAACTTACTGAAGCAGTGAGTGTCTTCAACATTTAAACAGAAGATGGAAAATGGTTTTACTTGTTGCAGTTTAAAGATCCCAATTCTAAGTTTTTGCCTTCTCTTAAGTTAGTGTAACATGGACAGGAAGGAAAAACTTGTCTCATCTTGTTGATAGCCGGCTGAACATGAGCCGGCAGTGTGCCCAGGTGGCCAAGAAGGCCAATGGCATCCTGGCCTGTATCAGAAATAGTGTGGCCAGCAGGAGGAGGGAGGTGTCCCTGTACTCGGCCCTGGTGAGGCTGCACCTCGAATCCTGTGTTCAGTTTTGGGCCCCTCCCTACAAGAAGCACATTGAGGTGCTGGAGCGTGTCCAGAGAAGGGCAACGAAGCTGGTGAAGGGTCTAGAGAACAAGTCTGATGAGGAGCGGCTGAGGGAACTGGGGCTGTTTAGCCTGGAGAAGAGGAGGCTGAGGGGAGACCTCATCGCGCTCTACAACTACCTGAAAGGAGGTTGTAGCGAGGTGGGGGTTGGTCTCTTCTCCCAAGTAACAAGCAACAGGACGAGAGGAAATGACCTCAAGTTGTGCCAGGGGAGGTTTAGACTGGACATCAGGAAAAACTTCTTTACTGAAAGAGTGGTCAAGCCTTGGAACAGGCTGCCCAGGGAAGTGGTAGAGTCCCCATCCCTGGAAGTATTTAAAAGACGTGTAGATGAGGCGCTTAGGGACATGGTTTAGTGGGCATGGTGGTGTTGGGTTGACGGTTGGACTTGATGATCTTAGAGGTCTTTTCCAACCTTGATGATTCTATGATTCTATGATTCATTAAATGTGGTTTAACTTTTGTGTTTCCTTATGGTCAGTGGGCCCCTGCGCTTGCCCATTTTTCTCTGGGCATGTCCATTGGGCTTAATTCCATTTGTTAGGATTATTTGGTTTATGCAGCCATATAGAACATGAATAGTTCTACAGATGTCAGTACTTTGAAACCTTTGTAAGTGAAGTCAGAACTAAGTTCATTTTCCCAAATTGTTCTTTGCTCATTAAACATGAGGGTGGACTCTTGTCTAAAAGGGGACTTAGCTTGGATATTCATCGCTCTAAAGCTTACTTGTATATCTTCAAAAATACCGCCTTTACTGTGGTAACCGGAAGCTGCTGGACTGGAGTCCCCATAACTGTGTGGTGTTTTTTTTCTTGTGATCGGGATGTGGATATTACAGTGCAAAAACTGTGAGCAGAGATGGTGGTTCAGGCCCTTTCTGGGTCTGCCGATGCTGGATACAGACTTCTCCTCAGAGCATGAATGTTCTTGCTTTACAGTGGTCAGTTGATATACCTATCAAGTGATTTAGGTCTGAATGTAGAAGAATTTACTGCAAATAGTGTGAGTTGGTTATTCACTGAGCTACTTCCCTACATGTATCTTAGCACCTTAGTACGGAAAACCATAACCAGAGGATTTTTTTTTTCACCGCTGTGTAAGTTAGCCTTTAGTGGAAGCTGATTATGAACCTTTCTACGGCTCATAGAGTTTGGGAGGTTGCAAATCCTTCCTGTTGGACTGAAACTGAAATTTCTGCAGGTATCGCTAGAGCTGTTAATAAACGGGAAGAAACAAGTCAATTGCTAATGAATTAAATACATGAATCTCCTCAACCTACTATGAAATCTCACGAGTTTTAAAA
The DNA here is from genome assembly GCF_000690835.1 of Fulmarus glacialis. Taxonomy (NCBI): domain Eukaryota; kingdom Metazoa; phylum Chordata; class Aves; order Procellariiformes; family Procellariidae; genus Fulmarus; species Fulmarus glacialis. The sequence continues at coordinate 44,427 of NW_009203139.1, read as the reverse complement.
TTATTCTTTCAAATTCATTGAGCTAAACGTTTCTTTTTTACTACACAACTATGATTCATTTAAATGGCACATTTCAGGTATTTTTTCAAAATTTCCTCGTCTTGAAGAGTAGAGTTAGAGATTCTAATAATAATTGGGGAAAAAAAATCTGTCATTGGGCAACTACTCTTTTCAGAGTAGACTCCTGGATTTTGGATGTATTTTATGTTCTTTGGTTGAGCACAGCTGAATGACTGACAGTATTTCACAGTAAGTAAAAGCAGAAACTGTAACTTGAGTAGCAGTGATGAGTAGGCCTACATATCATGAGGTCCAAAAAAGTCAACATTCATATATTTGCTCCAAATCATGTGTAGGACATCTTCTGTAGGCTTTGGTAGAACCTTTTGGCACATGCTAATTTAATTTGTTTAACTTCAAGTGTCATGCTTATTCATGGCAGTGTCACCTACTTGCTTTGGGAAGATTTTTTTTTTTTTTAATTAGCTCATGTACAAAGAAGTAATTATTAAGACTAATTATAAGGAACAGTGCAAGCCACTCTCGGTCTACTCCTCAGTGTATTAGCACCATTACCGTGTTCTGAGGGAATAAAACATTCATATATTACTCTGTCTAAATAGAAAAGTTAAATGTTTAATAGAAGATGGTATCTTAACTTTTTCGGAAATTACTTGGTAATTAGGAAAGATAATGTACATTGCGTCATGTTTGAGGTGAAAGGAGTACGAGAATAGATTTATAATGGATCTGTGTTTTCTGCAGAAAATAGTATTCTATAGCACATGCCAACATGGGCATATTGGGAGAAAAATGTTTTTTAAATAACATACTTCATTCAAAATTGATACTGTGCTGTCTCAAGAGTGTCAGATACTCACATTTGAGTTGAATGGCTGAGTTTGCATCCCTGACTGCATCTTCCAGGTTGGTGAGGGAAGTGATTAGTCTGGTAGTGTTAAAATCATATTCAAAAATATGGTACACTTTTTTTGTAAATACAGTAAACACACCTTCCCTAGCAATTCTGGTGATTCAGAATTCTAAATCATACAACAGAATTGCCTACTTAAAAATCTATTTTAAATTGCATCTCTGATTGATAGGTCAGATTTTTCTACCAGGTACAAAATATACTGCCCAAAACTGTTAAGAGTTGGGAATATCTGTTTTGAGGTTTACATTATGTATCTCCTTTTCACACAGCATCACCTGAGCCTTGGATGGCAAGTCATTCTGTAAAATGATGTTTTTAATGTGAGTTATTCTGGGTTACTGATGATTTGGAGGGTAAATTCAGTACTTTTACCTGCGTTTCTGCTATGGACTTTTTTAAGGTATAATGTAACTCCCATTAATGTCACCGCAAAAATTCTGCGCAGAGCTCAGTAGCAAGTGGCTTAGTCCCTATGTTTCTTGAATCCAGGATGTTATGGCCTTAAAATAAGCTGAATAAGGGAGCTATAGCTGAGAGGATGGGAAGGAACTGAGCTCCCCATGAAAATTATCTCCTTGTGACTTTTTGCAAGTCACTTCTGGAGTTGCTGAAACAAAATATATGTGTACAGGAAAATTATGTCTCTCCTGTTGTGATACATTCCTTCTCTGATGTAGCACTGGGGAAAGGAGAGTTCTGTGGCAGATCAAAAAGGGTGAACTGCGAGCATTTGAAAGGTTGGGGGTTTTTGTTGTTGTTTGTTGGTTGGCCGGTGTTTTTCTTTTTTTTTTTTTTTGTTCCTAAGTGCTAATATGACATTTATTGTACGTGCTAATAATGCTGTTATTTTTCTCTCCTTTTCAGATTACCTATCCTCATGGAATTGGATTTTTTTTGTTTGTTTCAGTTGTGTTTTATTCTTTCTATTAATTTGTATGTGATACTGTGTTCAAAGGAGAACTAGCACTACAGAAGACAAAAAAGAGGTGAAATCAGGTCTTTACAAGTGAAAAAGAGGTCTGATTGCAAATAGCCGGTTTAAATGATGGTCTGTTCCTTGTAAAGGAAACCAAAAGTTAATGAATTGTATAAAAATGTCATTGCAATTATGAAACATTATAAATGATGATACCATTGTTCATAAATTTGTTATACCTCCTAAGAACAGAGAATCAGTTTCAGCCTATCAGTTTTGGATAGTTAATTTATGCAAGGAAGAATGTGGGTATTAATCTTTATAACCCACTGATACTAAGTTTAAAAAATACTGTCATCTATTTATCATGATGATGTGAAGTAAATTGAAATGTGCTATTGCATTTGATGCATGGAAAAACTAGGAAACTAGTTTTGATATGCTTGTGATTTTGTTTGTGTTGGTAAATCTTAAGTTTTATTCTCAACTCTGCTCTTGTAAACTGTTCAGGGTCTCTTTCCTGATACAGTTAAGCTGAAAACATAGTTTGTGATGTTCATTTTCTAATGTTGATTCTTCTGTGTTATTTTAATACACTTTATTCAAAATTACATGAATAAAGCTTTTGGATATAGGTGGAAAATCTGAAATGTCAATATTTCCTTTCTTCATATGTACGTTTTCCTCTCCTGATGGTGGTGTGTAATTGCAATGACATGTTAATTGCAATTGTTAAGTATTTTTACATTATTACATGTTAGAAAACCAGTAAGAGAAGAGTTAGGTCTTTTAGTCCAAGAGTTAACTCAGCTTTTACAGGGACTATATAGGTAAGAAAAGCATCAAAAGTGTGTTTATCTATACAAAATTCTCAGGACCTGTGATTTTTCCTTTCTGTTGTCTTCTTGAAGAGCAGACCCCTGTGCTGCTTTTCTGTCGTCTTCTCAGTGTCCTTGCCCAAACTATGATTATTTCATGTAGTGAACCTTCTCTTCAGCCTTCCATACTGTCTGAGTTTTGGTCTGTCATATTTATAATATCAGTATGGTTAAATCCTTGTAATGTTAGCTCTTTTGCCAAAATTGAAGTTTCGTGTTTTCATAAAAACATTTCCTTGTTCATCTCTTTTCTCATCCCTCTTCATGTGTGAATAAATCCTCCTCTTCTTCATGTACTGTATGCAAATAACATAAACCCTTTCCTGTTGTGTTCTCAGTGTAATGATGTCTCCGCTCTCTGCCCCTTCAAATACCTCCTTAAAATGCAATTGTCTAAAGTGCATTTTGACTCTTGGATTCTCATCAACACTTTAAATAATATTTTTTTTTTTTAAAGGTAAATACATTCCAAATAATGGGTAATAAGTCATCAGACTTTGGGGTGGTTTTGTCTGATGTCAGTTTATTGTTTCTCTACCAGAAATTCTGTTACTTGCCATTTACCTAATGGAGTGATAGTGAGTGGAATGATTTAAATGTTTGCCTCAGGTAAGGGTTTGTGTAACTCCCCTGTGCAGTTTCCGCTGCTAAATTGGTAGTGGTAAATGTGGACATCTGCAGATCAGTCTGCAGTAGAATCTGGAGAAGATGCTATTTTTAGTATTGTGGACAGAAAAATAGGCTATAATGTATACAGAAGTGTTCCACAATTCAACTCCTTATAGAAATTGGGCTGAAGTGTCTTGAATAGGTAGATAAAGACTTCAGAGAGTGCTCAGGAACTCCTATGATAGGACTAAAGATCATTCAAGCTGACTTGAGTAGGCAAAAGGGAATAATTTTGTAACTGCAGAATTGGCACAAATCAGTTACTGCTGGCAAGAGGGAGAAGAGTCATAGTTAACATTCCTCTTATACTCTTGTTCCAGTGTCATGTGCAGACTTTCAGAGGAGATTCAGGAAAATGTTGCATGGCTCTCCCTCTGAATGGAGTTGAGAAGAGCACACTCCAAATGTGGAGTGTGCAAGGAATTCTCTAAAAATCTGAAATCGTGCAGGCTAGAAATTTGTTTCCAGTCTCTCAATCCTTCCCTTGGAATCTAAGAATATGTTAAGTCTTTCCAAGCATAGTGGGAAACAGTGAGATACCACAGTGTTAGAACAGAAGTTGCCTTTTGATGTAAACCTGTGCCATCAGAAACTACTTTTAATTCATGGAAAGCAGTAAAAGTTAGGATGTTACCGTAAAGCTGTTGGAGAAGGCAGTTTTTGTGGGTGCAAATGGTCTTACGGCCCCAACAAGAACAAGAGCTAAGGGACCACATTTTTTTCTGCCTTTGTTTGTAGCTTTTATACTAAAGATACTAAAGTATCTTGCGCAGAGCAGGACAAACTTGCAATTTCCTGCAGAAATTTCATTTGAAACTTCTGTGGTTATACCTGATCCAAATCTTGTTTTTTCTTTGGTCTTAACTACTAATGTACAGCAAAGCTTAAGCAATGCAGCACTTAAGTGGTATTCATCTACTGCAATAATACACAAAAAAAGTCTGCTTGAGGAATCCCTGCTCTCAACTGTATCACTGAAAGAAGAATGCAATTGATCTGAGTCAGAGCAACTAAGAGTAGATTCATGTAAATGTATTTTCGTAAGTTTTTAGGATTATATAAAAGATGACAAAATTCAAAATAATACTAAAGTATGGTATCTGTACCTTGAAAAGAGATTTATTTTATTTACAGATAATTTCATAGCTATGCAAAAATACCGATAATATGCCACTTATAAAAACTGTTAGCAATTACTAAATTTCATAGGTCTTCAAAAAAGATTTTTTCATGTTTAATTTTGCAGTTGTATACAAATTCTTTGAGAAGTAGGAAGGTGAGCTCTGTGCCTTTTAAAATCTAAAATACCACACTACTAAAATGAATCAGAAAAAGTGTATGTATGTGTATATATGTGTACATCCATATCTGTGTTCCTGTGTGTATACACACACACCAACACCCCTATATGTAGTTGAGTTCTGTGAATTATTGCCTGGCTTTTCTAAGCTGATGATACTGACTGGAGTCACGTCTTCCTGGGTGGATGCCCTGTGGTAATACAGTAGTTGTGATGTGGTGAAGACTATAATTTATGTAAGTCAGAAAGCATACCTTTTCTTATAATAGAAAAGGCTTTACATAAACATTTCATTTGTAATGTTTGCTTAAAATTATTTACTAAACTGAGCAACTGAAAGTTACAGGAGCACACCAGTATTTGATAAAAAAATAACTGCAACTAGTGTTACTGTAAAGCTCTCTTTGTTTTCAAGTATTTCAGTACATTAAACAAACATTTAAGTAGATGGAAAGCAAAACTTTGTAACAACTTATTTCAAAATATTTTGACCATATATTGATACTTGAGAATTTGCTTCAGAAAAAGTAGGCCGCCTTCTTACTTAAGAATGTAGTCACCTGTTTTCACTGAAATGCATGTAATTTTGGAAGGTCTGAAATGCCCATTTAATTATCCTTCCCCTTCTTGGGTTTCAGACTGATATCGCTGAAGCACCGCGGGGGAAAAAAATGCAGTGCTTTATTATTTCTGTGTAGTACTAAAAGTTTTCAACAACTCTGTTTTAGAAGAGGTCCCTGGCAGAAACCTCTTGGATTGTTAGGCTCATTGTTGACTGAATTTCACAGCAGCTCAATTTCCATTTGGTAATTTTCTTCTCTAATCTATTTTGGTTTGTAGGTGCTATTTTTGGTTTTTTTACATCCTTTGGAAGAGCTGTGTGAGATGGACTTCTGTGTCTCAACTGTATCTCTGCCTGCATTGTTTGTGTTCCTTGTAAGCTTTCTGTTAATTTCTGTTTCATGATTGATTGCAGAAGTTTGCTGATTTAAGTTTGGTACAGTTCTTTCCTCTCTTACTCCCCTAGACTCATGAGTACAATTGATTTCACTAAGCAGTTCTGTTAATCTTACCACAGTTTACCCTTAAGAGAACTTAAGTGATGGAGTCATAGTCTTTCCATATAGTTCTCTCTGAATTAAAATCAAGCAAGTGTTTGTTATGAATCATAACCTCTGTTCTTAACAAAAGCAATTCTTAAATAGGTGAATTTTTTGACAAAATCTGATGAGCATTTATTCTTCAATCTACAGCTGAATGCATTTCCTAAGCTTAATTTAATCTCCCTTTTTTTCTTCTGTACTCAGTGGACAGATACATGCTTATTTAGAGATATTTGGGAGAGTGTCACTTGTTCTTCTGGATGATTCAGTCTTTCTCTCCCGAATACAGAAAAAGGTTGTTGAGATTATACTAACATAAAATTTTATGAATTCTCCCCTTGATCTTCCAGTCTGATGTATTTCTGGTTGGTAGCTAGGTTTCTAATAACTTTTGAAGTTCGTTTTTTCAAATCTGTAGCACATCCCTAGCATTATCCAATCTCATACAATAAGAGCAGATCTTTCCTATACTTCCCCAAAATGACTTTGAATTAGTCATTTTTTTTTTAAAAATCGTGCTATCCTTTTAGTTCCTTTGACTTTTCACATCCGTAACATACAATTATATGCAACTGCGCTGCCAATTTTTGTAATATTCTCTGAGTATCACACATTCTTCATTATCTCTGCCCTATAGTAGTTACTCTGCTGTTGAACCATTGTTCTTCATTATCCAGTGTCACATTCTGTATAAAGGTATTCTTAAGAAATAACTTACTTTATGCTGCCTGACCTTTTAATATCATCATATTCATTTATCCAGGATTGTGTCATACTCTACCCAGTGCTGCTTTTTTCTTTTTTTCTGGGACCTCAAAAATCTGAAACAATAATTTATACTTGGCATGACAGTCTGGGGATTGAAACGGGCCAAGATGTGAAGGGGGTGTTAATATCTGTTGTGGTTTAGCCCCAGCTGGCAGCTAAATACCACACAGATGCATGCTCATTCCCCCATCCCCAGTGGTATGGGGGAGAGAATTGGAAAAAGAAGTAAAATTTGGGGATTGAGATAAGGACAATTTAATAGAACTGAAAAGGAAGGAAAATAATAATAATATTAACAATAATGATAGAATATACAAGCTAAATGATGCACAGTACAATTGCTCGCTACCTGCTGACCGATGCCCAGCCAGTTCCCGAGCAGCAGTCACTCCTCCCTGGCCAACTCCCCCCAGTTATATACTGAGCGTGATGTCACATGGAATATCCTTTTGGCCAGTTTGGGTCAGCTGTCCTGGCTATGCTCCCTCCCAGCTTCTTGTGCACCTGGCAGAGCATGGGAAGCTGAAAAGTCCTTGACTAGTGTAAACACTGCTTAGCAATTAAAACATCTGTGTGTTATCAACATTACTCTCATCCTAAATCTAAAACACAGTACTATACCAGCTACTAGGAAGAAAATTAACTCTATCCCGGCCGAAACCAGGACAGTATCTTTCTGTTACCTTTGAAGGGAAGAAAAAACTTCGATTTTTTTAGTATAAACCCCTTTTTTCTTGTTTGAAACAGAAGCAGCAACTTCAAGGTAAAAGTAGCTGAGGATTTAACTTATGTTAATTGACGATATTTTGAGAGAGAAGGATGCTGAGCACCAAAGATAATTAACATAATTCACCCTGTCCTCCTCTGTGCATTCTGTCTGCTAACCAGTGGTCATGGTTCTTTTTGGATTTGTATGATGACTCACATTGAGCATCACAGATCAACATTGAAATTGGCATCCAAAGTAAAATTGTAGTCATTGTTCCAGCTTCAGGCACTCTTCTGCTGATGGATTGAGGGGTGAGAGGGAAGGAGGTGTTAAAACATAGATTATTCTTCGTGTTGAGGTCTTGTGCTGGAATCACATTGAAACGTTTTCTTCATTTTTTGATATAAATCAGTTACTTCATAATTGCAGGAATTAATAAATAATGGGGTTCCATAAAAAAGTTCGTCATGCAGTGGAGAAACATTGTACAGTAAACAAGTTAGTTAATATAAGGGAAAACGATTTATCTGTTCACAGTGTTCATTTCTGGTGTGTATTCATTTGCAAGTTCTTAAATTGTCTTGTGCTTACTTCTTTCATCTGGAGTGACTGAAGCATGTTGATTTTCTTTTATGTAATAACTGATGGTTATTTTCCCCAGGTTAATTGCCAGAAGGTTTGGACAGTAAAAAGAACTGTTTGCTGCCCCACTGGTTTGAATTGAGTGACAAATTCCGAACAGGAGACAAGTGGAAGGAGGGTGGAGATTAGATATGATGGGTTTTCAGCTCTTCGTGTATCACGCCTTCCTGCCAGAATACAGGTTCTAATTCTCATGGCATGATCTGTCCTTCACTGCACTAAATCAGTGTCTGGAAATGGACTGTATTTTTGTGCTCTTTGCGCCATTACTAGAGAATGCATTATACGTGTTAGACCTAGTATTTTTATCCTCTGCAAACTCTTAACTTGTAGAACTAGTTATTGCAATATACTGATGACGCCAGTGTTGTTGAATTGTGATACTAACCTTGCCAAAAATTTTGGAAATCAATGACCTATTTATTGAATTCTTCCTTCCTGATCTCTGCTTTGATGATCATCTGGGATTTTTACTTGCAAAAAATTGCTACAGGTGTGAGCCTAGACATGGCAAGAGCTCTCTGCAGAGATGCCATTTATAATTAAGGTCATTGTAAATGTGTAGATAGGGGCAAATGGTAAACATTCAGAAGTGCTGAAACCACTTTGAAAGTTTAGTTGAAGAGAATCCTGATGTTGTCCAGATGCTTTTTGAAAAATACTACTCCAACTCTGTAAAATCCTGTTCATCCTTATTAATTCTTCTCATATTCCACTGGAAGTTTTAGATATGCTGGGAAGTTTATTTAATGCCAACTACTGAAACTCAGTTAAAAATTCTGAAAGGTTACATCCGATGTTGTAGCATTTCAAAGTTCAGAAACCATTTTATATGTGATTTCTTCTCATTTTATTCCTAAATCTCCTCAGTTCTCTAGTACTGTGCATTTCCACTGAAAATTTTCCATTTCCTTCCCCTCCCACCCCAAAAATCTTCTCATTTCTTTCCTTTGAAATTTATCTTCTAAAACTTCTAGAATCTCCTTCCTCCCTACACTCCCGTTCTCGTTTAAAAAACCAAAATTCCGCAACATTCTAATACATCGCGGGTAAGGCTGTAAAACTTTAATGCTTAGTCTGCTGATTTAGTGGAACCACTTGCAAACAGAAACAGTGTATGACATCTCTGCATTTTTTTCAGATGCACTTTATTCTGTTGTGGTTTTATTCAGTGATTTAGGAATGTATGTTAGCTTTCATCTTTCTGAACGCTTACACTAAGCCTGCATTAAGGAAGGTGCTAGTCTGAGGTTATTGCAGTTCCGGTACTTCTCCAGGCAGAACTTTTTATGCTTTACTAGTAATTTCTTTGCCAAAATACACAGTTGTGCTTAAGCCACATACAAAATGTTGGATGTAATTTGGGTTAATCAGATTAGTGTGTTACTTCATTGTCTTGAAGGTTTTGCCTTTTGCCTCTGGAGTTACGTCTTTCTCTTAGGCTTTTTTTTTTTTATTATTTTAAAAATTTGTCTGTGAGCAACAACTGTTGTCTTATAGGAGCAAATCTAATGAAATCTTTCTTTCCTTGCAGAACAGCTTGCATAGAGACCACCCAGTAGATTTTAAGGAGCATCACTGAAGAAGTTACTTACTTCCTACCTGTATCTGCTAGCAAATAGTTAGGTATATTGTAGGGAGAGTGAGGACTGTTGAAACATCTCAAACTTTGCTACTTCAGATATCTGCAGTAACTTTGGTATTGTAGTACTATAACAAAGTACTATGAACTCATCAAAGCCATGAATAATACCATTAAGGCTGTTCACTTCAAGTCATGCACCACTGCAATTATAGGACTGATTGCATGTTTGTGCATTTGTATGTGTGTGATTGAATTACTGTGGGTAAAGCTCTCTCATCTCTAATTTTAATTACTCTCAATTTATGGTAGTTGGACTTTACCTATGACTGTTGTAATCGAGCAGATGGGTATTATATGAACCCAGGACTTAGCTTTGGTGAGATTGTTTCTATTAACTACGGTTGCTTTTTTGTTAACTCCTAAAGGAAAACAAAACTAGGCTCTTTATAGAATACCAGTTTTAAAAAAAAACCAGATCATAAAAAGCATAAAGTAAGTTCATGCCATATCAAATGTAATAAGTGAATATGTTTGTCTTTAGCATAAAGTACTCTGCTATGTGGCATAGTAGAATGAAGTCCATCTATGAAGATGGCCTGTGACCATCAGAGGTCTCTACCATTGTATCTATATTTAGCGGTCACCTAAAATTTATTTCCTTTGCCAAAGCCAGCAGAGGCCATTGCACTGTTGGAACATGTGTGTACTTCCCTTAAATTTCACATGCAGGTTTTATTTAAAAATCTTGCGCAACTTGTAGCTATATTTATATGCCACTTACCTGCAGAAAGACATCCTGCTTCATTTTCATAAGAGCACACGTAGGCACGAGTCACAAAATCTTGGGCCTGTTGATTCTGTTGCCATCGAAAAATCCTCTTTGTTCCTTGTCCCTGATGGTTTCTGCTGCTGGGAGGCCTTTAAGCTTGTGCAGAAGGGCCTCTTCCTGGAATGAGTCCTGAGTGTCAGTGGTGCCTCATAGCACCTGGTTTTCGTGCCCATTTCATGGGTAAGCAGTGGGATTTGTTGTCCTGTGTCTCCTGTGTGTTCCTTTCTGAATGTGATTTGTATCACAGTGTTTGGTTTTTTTCTGGAGGAAGGGGAAGCCTTTGTTCTGGTTCCTGTTGAACTGCTGGGTATACTGCAATCACACTAGAACATTTTTCATGTTCTAGAATGCAAAGGAGAGTCTGAAGTTTCTTATTAAATGTTTTTAGTTTAAAAAACAGAAACACCCACCCCTCCACCCCCCCAAAACCCCAGCAACCAATCATATTATTTATGGGTGTGAGAATGTTCTTTTTACTGCTTACAAAGAAAAACATTATAATGCCCACTAATACCATCCATTTCTTCTTTATGGGTACCGAAAAGCTTTTGCTCAATTGGGACTCTGGGATTAAGAGATCTAAGATGCTCTGTAGTGCTTGTTTGGAAAGCTGAGATCACCCTTCTTTTAACCTTGTAACATTGCTATATCTTCTATTATGTTAAAAAACTGCACTTGATGAATAGCACTCAGATACAATGAATCATAAGGCCAGGCCTCAGTCTGTAAGTATTTATAGCATCAAATTTAGATTTTGATCAGGCTCATGTTTCAAATCACTTTGGACAGTTACAATCATTAAGATGGCAATCTGGACAGTTGAAGTCACTCAAAGTAAACCGCAAAATATACTGTAAATACTTGGGCAAGGAGTAAGAGAATGATTCAGATTTCTGGCTTGCTTATCTCTCTTGATATAATTAGTTTTCCGTCAATGGTTCAAAGTTCTGTTTCAGTTTATTACTGTTTTTCCAGTCTATGTAGCGTGTTTACAGATGAATGCATCACAAAAATTGCCAATTATAGATTCACTCTTAGCATAGCTATGGAGATAGGGAAAAAACCAAGATGCTATTCAGAGACTTAAGATTAAATTTAATGTTTTCATGCTGGCTTTTTGGCACCTGCAATAGCAAAATACCATGCCATGCTTTTTGAAAGAGAATAAATGTAAGACTCATATGTAGAGATGCGTGCACTTATATATGGTGAATCGGTGTTCAAACAGGAAGGTACATTACATAGTGGGTTTTTCAATACTGTTTAGCTCAAGTTTGTTTGGCCCAACTATAATGTGCTTCAGGATAAATATGAATTCACTAAGCTAAAACAATCCAGCTCCCTCTTCATGGTTCTCCCCTGGAGTTAAGAAAATGGCTTTGAATTTTTCCCTTTTTGATCAAGACTAAAGGCTTGATGTGTGTGTCACTAAGCAGCAAAGTTCGTTTCTGCTGTTACAGCTTTCATCAGTTTAGTGACTCACCTGAAAGTTCTGTCAAAGCCATCATCCAACTTTGCCCTTGCTGGGCATATCCTCTACTGTCTCCTATTCTTTCTTTTAACCTGTTTGTCTTCTGTAACAGTATATAACTGTTACTTCAACAATTTAGAGATGTATTTTGTGAAGAAGTAGGGTTTTTTGGTTTTAGTCCTGCTGCTTACTGAAATAGATGTTTTTAGATGGAAGTAAGGACAAGAACTGCTCACAGCATTTAAGATGTAGGCATATCATGGATTATGCTGGCATAGGAAAACCCTTTTTTCTTTGCTGCAAGGTCTTCCGTGGGGAATTCTAGCATTGTTTACCTTTAATCATTACTGAGCTAGTGTGCTTCTAGAATTCTCTTAATTGACTTCAGAAATTTCTATGCTTAATAGTAGTAACTAATTTGTAACTCAGTATTTTATATAGACTTAGGGCTGTTTCTTCACTATACACATTAATTTGAGTTTATTACCATTGAATGTGGTGGGTTTCATTGACTGATCACTGGGTACTGTGATAGCCATCTTCAGTTCTTTGTTGTCAACTTTGACTATCCTAAATGAGAAAAGGCAAAAAAATCCTTTGTAACTTCAATACTCTCTTTTTATATTATTTCTGAAAGTACTGAATCACACCATTTCAGAGCCAATCCCTGTGGAACTGCTGGCTTACATAATTGTGAAAACTATCTGCTTATTTTTATCCCTTGTTTTCTGTTTTGTAAGAAGTAAGTAACATCTAGGAAAATCTTTCATCTTATCCCATGCCATCTCAGAGTTGTCCAGGAATAGTAGTTGCAAGACTTTTGGAAGCCTTTTGGAAATCCAGTCTGTAGTTAACCAAATAAATCACTTATCCCACTGTTTGCTGGTGGCTTTAAAGATCTCCAGTTCGTGATACACAGCTTTCTACTCTACAGAGCTATTTTGACTCTTCTTAATTGTGTCATATTCGACACCCTCTGTTCTATTTTATATAAAAGTTCCTACCAGTTTGCCCAACAGAAATACTGTATATAGGTTTCTGTTTCCCCTGATACCTACCAAACGCCTTAAAAGTTATCACCATAGTAGTCAATTTTTCTTACTCTGTTGTCAAGGTTAATAGAACTTGATATGTTACATGTCACAACCAGTAGTTCAACAACTTGTTTTCAGTTTCTTTTAGAGGAATGTTTTGTTCCTGGAAATTCATTGATGCTTACTGTATCCATTTTGTTTTAACTGAAAATCTAGTATTGCCTCCTACCTCCCTTTGATATCCATATCCTTGCCCCAACAGTCCCTGATACACCAATCTAAATGCAAATTACTCTTGTAACACTGATTGTTTAGACTCAAGGGCAAACATTATAATGGTGTTACACTTCTTAGATAATTGGTGCATTCTTAGGGACTGCTTGTTTAGGTATGCCATATCCTAGCCACCAAATTGGACCATGTATCAGATGCTTATTTTGGGAAACTGTTTTGGCAAGTGTTGTCCCATAAAAAGCTGCTATTTCAAATTAGCGTTTTCTAATTCAAGAATTTCTGTACCTGTTACTAAGGTTATGGGAACGTTTTAGTGGTGAACTTCTTGCAGAGCTGTAGAGGATAAGAGCAAATGAGATGTGTGAAGTCATTCAGTAAGTAGGCAGGACTAAGGAGGTAGGTGGTGCAGTTCGGCAGTGGACTTAGTAATTTGGATTATTCAAAGTTTTCATCCACCAACTGAAATTTCATGTTGAATTCCTGCTCACTTTCTCCTGAATTTCAGTAAGTTGTTGCTGAGATCTAGTTATCTGCAAGATTTGTTTCTCATCACAAGCTTTGCAAAGTGCTGGCATCCTCTTCCAGAGTTTTGAAGGCTGATGCACTTGGAATTCACTTTGTATTTGATCTGGCTGAGTTCAGATTTGGCAGCCTTTCGAGCATGGTCTAAGATGCATGAGTTCGATGCAGATTGGGATTAATTTTTCGTGTGTTTATTTCCTAACAGCTTGGTTGCTAATAGCTTTCCAGCTGCAGCTGTGGCAGTAGCTTTTAATGGTTTTGTGCAGCTTTGCAGGAATTGATTTGCTTGCTTTTTGTAATGAGGCCTACTGGAAACATACACAAGTGTTCTAAAAAATGGTATCTAAATAAGCACAACCAAGTGATAAGGGAAGATTTTTGATCAGTGGCACTAAGAGTTTAAAGTGACGATGCTACTATGGTGCAGAATGCCAGATATGATTTGTTTCTCAGATATGACACAAATCTTTATCTGGGAGAGCAGATTCCAATTGTGTTGTAGTTCTGAAACTTCTGGTGTGTGCTTTTACTACTGAAAGTTGGCCAGCCAGGCAAGTGTGCAGCATGTCAAACCCATATTTTCTTTAAAATTGAAAGTTGAGAAAACAGACTTACACATACATGCACAAGATGAGCAAAAGCTGATTGTTGAATGTGATGTGTTCCCTTAAGGTCCTCTCTTGTGAACTTGGTAACAAGCTGTAGGATACTAATGAGGTTTTCTTGATGATCAGAAGGCAGCCTACCCTTTGGAACCTCCAGTAGCTGGATAGGACATGTGCCTGTTTGCCACAAAGCTGGGAAGCCTTATCACATCAGGGGCTGGGAGGAGAAGTGCAAAATCAAGGAATGTGCCTAATTGAATTCATGGGTTGCACAAAGTCTGACTTAGGTGTCCAAACTTCTGTTGCCAATAAGTTTAGCAGATACTTTAGATTTGGTCCCAGAAATGTGGTGCATGGTAGTGTAAAAAAACATAATAACAATCAAAACCCCAAACCTTAACCCTTCCAAAACCCAAAAAACACCCAAAACAAAACACCACCACCGCCCCCAATAACAACAAAAATGATACCAGCTTACACTTCAGTGGAAAAACTGATCTAGTGAAAAGGCAGCTTTTCTTTCTGCAAGTTTGATACTTTGAGAGGTTACTATTTTCAACAGTAAACAATGCAATTCGCAGATGAGTATAATGCTTCTACTAGGAAAATTGACAAATTTATCACAGCTTAGAATTTATCTTTTTTGTAGGGAGACTTTGGAGTTTCCTACCCCAGATTATCTCTTGTCAATTAAATGTTTTCCATCTGTTAACATTTGCCCCTGCTGTGGGTTGGCTGTTGTGTCAAATAGAATTATTAGATGTTCATCAGATGTTCAGTATAGCAGATATAAAGCTGTTACAAGAGAGTATTATCATAAAGTCAGTGTTTTCACCTGAACAATTATCTAAGAGTGACAGATGGCTATTATCTTTTGACAATATTTTATAGACATAAATGAAATAGCTACCATTTAACATAATATGGTCTGCTTTGTTGCACACATTGTAAAACAGGTAACGCAAAAGGTCTCCAATTATGCACCACTAATCTAGCAGAAGGAAATAGATGATAAATTTTCATGTTTGTTAATTCCCCCCTTCCCCCCCTGAGGAAATTAAATCTTTTGAAGGTGATAAATTGACCAAATCCTCCAGCTGATCCAAAGACAGACATTGAGTATTCCCTAGTAATTGCAAATTTCTTTCATGATGTTCGGTCCAAACTAGGAAGATTGCCAGCTCTTCATTCTATAGCATCTGCCCTGAAATTATTAACTAGGATATCAGCTATGCATTGATTTTTAATATATGTGCTGTGAACTATTTCCCTGTAATCTGGCTAGTTACTTCCCTGTTCAAAATACTTTCATTTCCAATGAGGTAAGACTGGAGCTCAGTGAAAAACTCTGTGTAATTCCTGGCATAAATGAATTCGTTTAGATAATCTGTTATTCAGAAAACTTGCTTTTGCCATTTTAGACTTAAGGATTTATGATTTATCAAGGCCTTTCTGAGTTTTTAGGAGATATTTTCATGAAGTTAGATAATATTTTAGCTAGATTTGGATTGTGAATGCAGAATTTAGAAAGCAATAATAAATTTTCTGTTTCTCAGCCATAGAAGGGCAGAAAACAGATTTATTTATGCCCTGTTTAGGGCCAACTAATATTTCACCTAAGGCAATAAAACTGCAGACTTCAGCTCTTCTCTTTTGGCAGAGCAAATGATACGGAAAATTGAATCTCTACTTTCATAGCACTGAGAATACAACTTTTTTTTTTTTTTTTTTTTTGGTAGCCTCTATCTGCTTTAATTCATCAGCTGTGTAAGCAACGCTGCCTTCAAAAGGGGCAAGTGGGGCCCAAAAGACCAAACAAAGGCTTGTGGAGCATTTTCTGTATGAGAGACAGTCTTCTGCTCATATGCTGAAGGAGGATCCTCTGTTGTAGTTAAGAATTATCCCCAGACAGTTCTAGTAGACTGCTGAAAAGCTGATGGGAATGAAGAAACAAATGAAGGGGGGGGCGGGGGAATTCCAAAGAAGAGTCTCTCCCCTTTTATAGTTCACGAACTGGAAAAAGAAGCTTCTGAGCATTTCTACTTAAGGTTTATAAAGGTGACAAAAAGGGAAACTGTCTCCTCTATTTTTTGAGAGGGAGTGTTCTGAGGAGAGTAATAAATGCTTTGATTGTGCATTGCTATGTAAAAGAAGGGAACAGGCCCAGACTGAGTATAAAGAAAATGGTTTTCCTGTGTATTTTATGAGCTGGATGCCATGTACTAAGGAAAATATGACATGATTTTGCAAACAATTCTCCATTATCCAGTAGCTAAAGGGAAGAGTGAAAAGTCATCATTACATCTAAGATAACAAACTGAGAAGAAAAGTCTAAGTTAAGGCTGACAGTTGGTGGCAAATGTTCTGAAGAATTTTGTGACAAAGTTTGTAAAAGGACTTGCTGATGCAGAGAAGGTGTGTTTCAGTAATTTGTGGAGCCTGGATATGTCAGCCTTAGCCCATGCTCTTTTTGGCTGGCAGTTCTTACTGTTTTTTCCCCTCTATATCACAGAGTCATAAAAATAATTCTGGTTGGAAGGGACCTCAAGGTCTAGTCCATTCTGCTGCTCACAGCTGGCCCACACTGAATTCAGACTAAGAGATTTTACAACCTCTCTGAGCAACTGTTCATTATTCTGGTGAACCTCATTATCCTTGCAGTGATTTCCCCCCCCTTCAGATCCTCACCTGTTTCATTTTGACTGTTATCTCTCATTCACCAGCCTCACACCTCAGTGAAGAAGTGGAAGACCAGAGTCAATTAACCTCTTAATGCAGAGTTAAGGTTACCTGGCAATGTTCTTCCAGCATGCTGTGTTCACTAAAAGTTAAATTTCTAGACAGTGGTGTAGGAGATGAGGGATGTATGCTGATTAACTCATGTCTTCTTGGATCTGTCTGGAAGCACTTACTGTATTAGGTGTAAATGTATTTAAATGGTGGAGGCACTTTTTGTGCAGTTTAGCAGTTTAGCAAAGCTGGTGGTATAATGCAGGTCCATTGAAGTACTAGTTGCTATGGAAGAGGAAGGGGGGGCCATTTGCCAGTCCCCACATCTGTGATCAGATGTAAGAGATGTACATGTGCCATGAGAATTCTAATATAAATAACGCTGAAGTATCAGTCTGTCTGCAGTAGATGAGACAAAAAAAAGGTCTTCTAGTCCAGTGCTGCCTAGTCTCCTTGTCTAGGCCAAACGGCCTTCTAGTCAGTGATATCAGGAGTTGCCATGGTCAAATTAAATTTGGAGGGGTTTATCCCATTGTACTTCAAGAAGCTGAAGTTGTTGAATTTGTTTTTTAGGAAGGTAAGTTACACTCTTCAAAAAATTTTACTGTATGTCAGTTATAGCTACTTTGGTGAAGACAATGCTCTTTTAGGAGAGAATAATTAAAGTTACCTAGATTCATAGCTGAGACATGGCTAGACTGAGTAAAATTCGCTATGTACATTCTGGAAGTTAGTAGCAGTTGGGAAGGGGGGGCATATTGCAGACATGATTTGTGGTTATGGTGATTTCCAAGGATTAAACAAGAATGCTCTATTTCTTCTTCTCCCTCATTGTCTCCTCTTTCATGTCCTGCTATCACTTCCAATTAATTATTTTTCCCTTCTTGTCTTACAAAGTCAGCATCATATTACAGGGTATTAATACATAAAAAATTCTTTGTGGCCCTGTACATTATCGTGAATAATAGGAGCATGAACCATCTCCTGTAATTTTTAGAATAAAAACTGAGCTAAGCATTCTCAGCTTTTTGTAGCCAAAGGGGAGAAATGGGCACCTCTAAGGCCTAAGTCAATTGAACACATTCACATGTGTACGTAAAGGATGAGGTGGATTGTCCCTAAAACGTATTATTTCTCCCAGTTGACGTATGAAGGGTGTTTTTAAGATGACTAGGCCAAATGAAGAGTCTAGAGGCAAGTTGTATGAGTTGCATGTCACCCCTGTGTGTTTCTGGAGGAAAGTGTTTCCTTGGTCTTGTAGCCCAGGAGGGAATTGGAATATGTAGATAGAGAAGTGGCCCCTACCCAGCTGGGTATGCTTAGGTTTCTGCTTTTTCTGGTTTCTCTTTATCTCTTTGGCCATCCAGCTGTCCATGCTTCTGGTCTACTTTTTCTCTGCCTTTCCTCTCTCCAGATCCTTATCTAGACATCAGATGGCCCATATGCTTCTACAGTGTACTTCCTTGTTTTCAGACATCTCGGAGCCTGGCTCATGTAAAGCTCTAGGAAAGAAGAGAGACTTAAACATCCTGAGAATTTAAGACTCTGCTTCCTTCATTTCCTCAAGATCCTGGAATACCTCTGGATGCTGAATGGGGAAGCTGACAATCCAGGAACCTGTCTGTAGGCTGAATTTTGTGCCCAAGAAATTGAGGGCAAGGATTGAAGCACAAGCAGTTAGCATCTCAAACCAACCAAATCTTATAGTAATCATGTTAAAATGAATGAGGGAAAGAAATAAAACTCTGGGAAGGATTAATATTGCTATAAGGTTCTCACTCATGCAGGGAGAGAAATTTTCTGTAATCTGAAACCTTCACTAGCCAATTAAACTGATCATTTTGGGCTGCCAACTCTGTAATTAATAGATACTCACTTTAAGAAACATTCTTATTTTCAGAGATTCTTTTTTGGTGGTGAAGTGGGGGATTTTGGGGGGGGGGTTGTTTTTTTTTTTCTTTTTAGCTTTCTTGAGTTTAAATGCTAACATCTTGGAATCATTCATGCATATGTGAATGAAAATGAACCTTAAAGAGAGGCTGCCAACTCAATCAATCCTTTGTTCACCCTAAGGTAAAATCTGAAAGAAATACACACTTCTGTGAACAGAACTGAAGTTAATGTTTCAGAGTACAGGTTGAAGTTTCTAAAAACATAAACAAGAAATTTATTATACAATTTAAAGTGTTGCTTCCCTTTTCCTTCAAAAGTCATCTATAGGGACTTGCACAGATAGTGATAGATCCTGAAGAACTTTCAGTACCTTGCTTAGGGGGGGGTGCCTTTATGCCATCCCCTCTTTTCTCTGCCAATATTCATCTTTGTTTTCCATCCCTATTTTTCTGTTGTCTTGTAGCTTTTGCATTGCAGCCTCCAGCTCACTGTTTGAGGTAGCCACCATATTTTTTGTGCTTATGTCCCATGATACTGGACACTCTTAGATTTCACCTTTTTCTTCTTTCCTGGAACTCTCTGGCATACATCCCAGGCATGTTGTTCTTTCAGGAAAATTTGTCCTTGCAGCCTAGTAGCCATTAACATGAAGCGTACCTAGTAACTCAGGAGGCTTTTCATGTATGCGCTTTTCCAAATTTGATCTCTCTTGGCATCACAATTTCCCTTTCAGGAAGAGATTGCAGTTGTGGCAGACTTTCTCAATGTTGTTTAAAAGTAATAATAATTTATTTTATTTAGCACCTGAAAACAAAAGCATTTGCACAAGTTTCTCTGCATCAGTTCATCTCTGGTCTCCACAGGCAATTTGTTCAAGTGTTTCACCATGCTCATAACGAAGAATTTTTTTCCCCCCCTTACATCGAGTCCTGAGTTTCCTTTGCTTCAACTTCTGACCAATTGCCTGTTGGCACATTTGTCCGGCTTGTCAGGGTTGCTCTGAATGGCAGCCCTGTCCTCTAGAGGACCAGCCAGCCAGTCTGCCCAGCCAATGTCACCTCCAGACTTGCTGAGAATACATTCTGTGTCATTGCCCAAGGTGTTAATGAAGAAGTTAAACAGTATCAGCCTCAGCATCGACTCTTCCTGAAGAGCAGCTGTCCTAACTAGCCTCCGGTTTGACTTTGAACTACTGACTGCTCCTCTGTGAGCCTGATGGTCTGACCGCTGCTTCATCCGCCTTGTTCATCCACCCAGATGCTATCACTCTAGTTTTTCTGTAAGGAGGCTGTGGGAGACTGTGTCAAAAATGTTCTTGAAGCAAGCAATAACCGATGCACTCCCCTCATCCACAGAGTCAGTCCTTCATCATGGAAAGCAATCAGTTTGGCCATGCTTGATTTCCCCTTGGTAAATCAATGCTGTTTGTTCCTCATCATCTTCCTGTCCGTCATGTGCCTGGAAATGCCTTCCGTGAGGTCTTGTTCCATAATTTTTCCAGGAACTAAGGTGAAGCCTTAGCCCGTAGCTTTCTGGATCCTCCTCCTCGCCTTTTTAAGGTGGACATAAAAATAGACATTTATGTGCATTTTATATTATAGCTGTAAGTATCTAAAAACTGAGTGTTTTGGAAGCACCATGCATGTGTTTGAGTAAATACCAGACCATTGTGAACCCTGCCTCTCAAATACTGCTCTTGGTCTGAGACAGAATGACAATGTTGTCAGCTGTATTAGCAACAAGTAATACTAGAAATTATCATCTAGTTTCTTAGTTTTGGCAGATAAAATAATTTAGTTAATACAATCAGAGAAGAAAGGATATTTATTTTCCTTGTTCTGAGTAATTCTTTTTCTCCACTTCTTTATTAATTTAAAAATTATTCTGTTGAACTTGCCAGGGACTTTGAACATAAAGTGATTACCAGTGATTTCTTTTTTGAATAGTGACTAAAACATTGTCTTGCTTTTAGAATGTAGTTATTATATTAAAAGAGCCCCAAGTGCCAAGAAAATCTATTTCATAAGATTGCTCATGGAGATTTAGTCTTGAGTATTGTCTGAACTTCAGTATGTAGGAAAAAGGTGGGAATTAAATGCAACTTTTTTTGTCTGAATACAGGAGGAGTGATAACAGGGAATTGTATACTGGGACTTGTACCTTCCACTTAGTGGTCTTGTTCTCTTAACTTTGGCACCAGAAATTGCTAAATCTAAGTATGGATATTATTATTAATTATTTGCTTTCAGATATCTTTTCATCAAAGCATTACGAGTCTGCGGGAGCATGTCTTTTGCTATACTAGTTAGTGCCATATTAGAAAACTTGGAATCCTTTTCTGAGTAGCACTATAAGGTACCGCATCCAGGGAATAGGAGTGGTCTGAAAGGAAGTTTACTTGTAGAAAGTTTCTTTGCTTCCCATTTTATCATGCCAACAGATGGTAAAAGATGTAAATCATTTTGGTCAGGCTAAACTATCCCTGCATACATGTCTACCTGTAATTTTATGGTTTAGGCCTTGCAAGAAAGCATGTTTTATTTTCCATCTTCTTCAGGAGACCAAACAAATTGAGTTTTCTAGTGCTTCTTCATATACTATATTTCTTAAATCTCTAATAATTCTTTTTATTTTTCTTTTTTTTTTTCCTGTAATGTCTCCATTTCATCCACAATTTTCTTGAACTGAGTGGAGAAAATTTAGTAAAAAGTGCTTCAACTGAGGCCTTATCAGTGCCAAGTGGAGTGGAAGGGCATCACCTGTCTTTTTCTTCAGATGACATGCAAAGGAAGAGCTGTTGATTTTGTTCCAGAGACAGTCTGAGTCATGGCTTTGTCAAAGACAGCTTTATTATCCAGTGGTTAGCTCAGCTGAGATATGATTTTTGGCCAGTACGACTAACACCAAGATCCCAAAGGAGAATCAGAAGGTACAGTGCACCACTTGTGATAATTGCTGTGGTGATGGTGGCAGTCTGACAATTTTTTTAAACATCTATCAATCCACTGTTACAATTAACTTTTACACTAGACACTCTGACTCATGACAAAGAGGTGGTACATCATCCTAATCTTCCTTTTATGCTTTGGAAAGTAGGATACTTGGATGAAAATCAAAAGTTGATCTAATGCATTTTGTATAGGAGGAGGAAGCATGTGTAAGAAAGATACAGGTTAAAACAATCTTAGCCAGACTGTGATCAGTGCTGATTTCTTTCCTTTTCCATTAGATGTGCTAAGGCAAATGTAGAAGCTTGTTTGTGCCTTGGGAAAATTAAGTTAAGCAATGTTTTGTTGATTCTGAAGTACCTCATCTGGGAAGAGCTTCAGAATATTGTGAGAGACTGTGTGTTGGCTATGGATATTCAGAAAGGCTACCGCTGTGTAGTACCAGTGTGTGGGGACAAGGTCGTTTATGCTCATTGAGTGCGTGTATTGTCTGTGCATTCTGTCACGCTGACAAGAGCCTGTGAGTTTTTCACATTAAGTATGGCATTTGTCAAGTTCTCCACTGACCTCTTACATGCGACAATGTATGGATGTAGCAAGGAAAAATGTTGCTTATGGACTTTGATAGTTAGATTCTAAAATGACTTAAAAGTAGTCTTACCAGTTTGGAAGGAAGCAGCTAATTGGGAACTCAGGCCACAATATACAGGTCTAATTGCATTTCCGTTGAGCATTTGGCCTCAAGTTTGCTTTTTCTTTGTGTGTCCATGAAAGTGTTATTTTTGACATCTCGTAGAAGGGTTTGGAAACTGAGAGCTTTCCAACATGTGTTCCGTTCATACAGTATTTCCATTAGGCCACATGCTTTTTTGCTTTTTTTTTTTTTTTTTTTTTAAATTTACTTGAGATTCATATCACACAAGATAACCAGTTAACTGTTTTTTTCCATTTTGGAGATTTCACTCGGTAGGCTTCAGAAGAGCCCTACCTTTCTATTTACACAGGACTAAGCCCTTTAGTTCTTCCCTTTGCTGAACAGTTAAAAGGCAGTGTGTTCTTCACACAAAGATCCTTCAAGTGGAGGTTGTGCTATCCACCTCTCTAATTATCTCTGTTAACACTTGGACAATATTAAACCTAAAGCCATGGTGACTTACACTACTTCATTTTAGACATGGCAGGGAAGTGGGGTTTTGTTAGTCCTTTCTCCTGCATTCTGTGCACATCAGCCCTCTATTTCCTTCAGTGCTTCAGCCTTTTTCAACCTTGCGCACATTCACAAACTGGTTTGTTTGGAAGCCTCCCACTGTGGAAAGCACACCGGGAGGGATGCCTGGAAAAAGAAAGAGGAGATAGTAACCTGTACAGCACAGGGTAGTTCCTGAAATGTCTTTATGCATCTTGTCATTTGCCCCTTTCTTTCACAGTTTCATGTGTTGTGTTTGGCATAGGTGGAACTGAAATAGCTGCCAGTCCTCTCAGTGCCCTACTTCCATGTAGATGGTAGTCTGTGGGTGTAGTTACAGAATATGCACAGACTGAACAAACAGTGCTAACAAAGTCACCACTATTAAACTTCTCTTTTTTCTGCTGACCTTGAAGATTGGTGACATGTACCTGAAAGGATATGGACGTTCCATATTCACAGAGGCATTCTGTGATGTAGCAGTTTCATAAAGTGAACCAGAACTCATAATTTTTGCATAGGTAGAATCCCAGGATACTCATGCCAGATGCAGTTAGTAATTCAGGATTACCTAATGGTGTTTTTTGTCTGTCTGAGTTACCATGGTTGTCCAATTTATTGTATAACATAAAATGTCATTTAATATTGACATACTGAATGGCACTCGTGAGTTAACAAGAAACGTGTAAGCTCTGAATTATTTCATGGCTTAGTGCAAGAGAAGTTTCACAATGGTACTTCTGAAGGTAGAGCAAATCTGCTACCTTCACATCTTGCATTTCTAATATTCTTGTATTACATTCTCTGAGAGACAACAGATTTTAGGTCTGTGTAGGAAAGGAAATTCAATAACAAAACTAATACGGAAGCTTTTAAGACGTGTTTAAGCTTTAAAGCTATAAAAATATTCTCCTCTTAATTATATTTTATGGTATTACCCTCTATACCATAAGTTAAATTTTATATTTATCTTACTTTGCCTGAAAAAATGGAATATGCCCTTTAGTGTTGGTGCTACAGATGGGCATCCTAGCATACCACATACCTGTTCTTTTTAAGTCTTGGCATTACTGATACTGTCTTCTAGCTTGATGTGAATTCTTACTCAGGTCTGTTACCCTTTGATTTTATGACCAGTCTTACTTTAGTACCAGTATTTTCTCCTTTGTCTGCATCCTTCTAACTACTGATGTTCTTTTTTCCATTACTATATATTTGAGTATCAAAAAATAGGTTGTTAAGCAAAAATACAGCTTTACTATTGCCATTTGAAAAATGTTGAGTAAATGGATGTTCAGAAAAACAGAAGGGTAATAGTTTATAAGAAGAATTGTATAATTCTTCTTTGCTTGGCACCCTTCTGCATTTGTCTACATTATCATTTCTGACCGTGTAAACCCAACAGTTGCTTCCATCAGTCTTTAAGCAACCATTTTCTCCTTGTGCTTTCCTCTAGCCAAATCTTTGTTCTTTTTTAACTGTGGATGTTATGCGTGGGTGACTTGGAAATGTTAATGTGCCATGCTCATGTTGTATTTTTATGTTATAATAATTTCTCTTTTCTGGCTGTCTTAAGACACAAATCGACATCACACTCCCTTCAGTCAGGTCATTAAATCACATAGAGCTGAGTGAAATAGCAAAGAAAGGTTCAAGATGAGGAAGTGTCTCTTCTGTACTGAGTGTTTGGTGCCTCTTAGTGCAGAAGTGTGTCAAGCAGCTGAATTTGTCTTGGTGTAGGGCACCTGCTTCCCTTAAAAAAAAAAAAAAAAAAAAAGTCTGTCAAAGAGGAAAGAGGGAAAGCAACTTTGCAGTTTTACGTGCATTGGAGGTGACTGCCAGATACAAACGTTTGATCTGTAAGGAAGACAGTCAGCTTATTTCAACTCCCATGCTTAGCAAAGACACCACTGGGTGCTTCTTTGGTTAACCGTGTAACATACATACACTTCTTCAGCTCCCAGGTGTTTCTTCTTTACCTTACTTTATCAAATATTGAAGAAGCCCTGTGAATGTTAAATATTGTCTATATTCAGAAGATAGTAATTACTGTGAGATATACTGTTGTGGTTTTTTTTTTTTAATGGAAGAATAGTCCTGTTTTATTGCATCTTTCAGCCTTTTAGTGATGGGATGATTTTGTGCATGTTTTATTTTTTTCTTAAAGCTTTTTACTAGGAGGATCATCTTTAACCCATTTAATCTCTAATCCAAGAACTGGTGTCTAAGAGACTTCTTGACTTTGAGGTTCTGTGTTATTACATGTTTCACATAGATTAACAACATTTCCTTGCCTATTCCCAAACTTTGTGTTCTGTTTTGTGCCAGAAATGTAAAATTTTGAATGTATGTGTATTTGGACAGGCAGAAGGTGGCTATAACTTGTACATGTTTTAAATAGTAAAGTAAAAATGGGTAGGCTTTGGGTATGTTGCAGCAAATAATTTAACTAGCGTTGACAATAGACAAGTTGCCATACTGTAGAAAAGGTGAAGAAAACCAGAATTTCTTCATTTATTCAATGTGGCTTTGAATTTGTGAGGTGATGATGAATTCTAAAGAGGGAAATTCTAATAAGGAAAAAAATATTGTAGGAATGAAAGCATGATGATAGAAAAGACATATCCTATCATCAGGAGATGATAGAGATAGCTGAAGGGGTAAAGTATTGTGTGGCGAGAAGGCACAATGAAAGTAGCTGTAGCAGGAAAGCCAGTGCTGTGTAATGTTGTTATATATTGATAAGTGATAGTGTATGTTTGTGTATATAGATATATATTTGCACATGTTTATTTAAATGTCATCAATAGTATATAAACCAACAATATACATAGTAATACAGTAAATATATTACTATGAGAAGAAATGTAATTTGTATGAAAAATACATAATCACTATACATTTTGTAATAATGACACATACTGCAATAATTTAATAAGTAATAATGTAATTTTAGTACCAGGCAAAAATACTGCTTTTTCTATTCACAGAATAATTTGATTTAGCATGAACATCCTAACACACTGATGTCAAAGTAGTTGGTTTAGTCGTTGGGGCAATTGTTTGTTGACATAATTAATCTCATCATGGAACCTTTTGTCACAGTAGTTTAAGAAGATTTCTACAATAAGTAACAGCTTTAATCCTTTTAAATTTTCCTTCGTTCTGCAAATATTCACTATGTATGTAAGATTTTGTTGTTTTCATACTTTTCTAACACTTTCTGACTCAATATTTTATTGTTGCTGTTGCTTATAGGAGAGTATTACTGTACCTTTGAATTCTAGGAATCAAGAAAATATTTTAAGGATTGCAGTGTTGATTTCATGTTTTAAGTTTTTTATCCAAGCCTGTGTTGGACAATGCGTTTCAACAGGGAAGAAAAAAAATCAACTCCGTGTCTAAAATATGTCTTGATTGATAAGAGGTGCCATCTAAAAGAAATGTTGTTTTATTTGCAGAAAGCCATATTCTTGAGGATGTAAACAAGTGTATCATTGCACTAGGAGAGCAAAATGCGGACAGTTTAGATCGTGCAGCAGGTGCAATCCGAGGGCGTGCTTCAAGAGTAGCTCATATTGTTTCGGGTGAGATGGACAATTATGAGCCAGGGGCTTACACTGAAGGAGTGATGACGCATGTTCAATATTTGACCAAGAATGGTAAGTCTGATTTCTAAGCTATGTTCTTAGTTGCTTTAGTGGTATAAACTTTCCTTTATATGCCACAGTTAAAGCGAATCCTGTGATTCTGTGATCTAATGCACTAATTGTGCACTAATGATTTACTATATGGTCTCTTACTTCCTTTCAGCATGCTATCCAATTATAATGATACTATGCAGTTCAAAACTAATTTTAAAAATTTTATTTTAATTACATCATTTATGTAAGGTTTTTTAAGCTACGGAAGACTTTTACCGGAGTTTTAAAGTAAATGCAAGTAACAATGTTTGGGGACTTGTAACTGATGAGGCAGCAGCTTTCACTTTGTTGTACTGGCCTCACCACATCTGTTCTAAGCAGATGAAATATAAAGTCAGAGAAAGAGAAGCAGGTTCATAAATCCTTACCACTTTAAGGACTGTTGAGCAGTGGTTAAATATCCCCACATATCTTCAGTTTTGCTATGCAAATTTGGAACTTCCTAAAATGGTTAGTGGTGTGCATTTCCTTTTTCATGATATTGAAAACTGGAATATCCTTGTTCTGGCAGTAGGGGTGTAACTGCACTATTTTGTAAATGGTTTCTGTTGTTTATGCAAAGAGTTGTTGTTCATATAAATGAATCTCTGGCCTTTCATAGTGCATACATAATAAAAAATCAGTGGAGCTCCCAGGACTTCCATGTTTTCAGTGGTTGCAAGTCTAATAGTTGGGCAGTTAAAAAATTGCCATTAAGAAGTTTTCTGGCAAGACCGTACATCTCTAGAATATAAGATTTAGCTTCATGAACTCAGAGGTCTAAATCATAGCTCTGTCAGTCTAAACAAGTTTCTAGTATCTTACATTTGACTGACATTTACTTTATTTTACTGCAAGAAGAGACAGGAATTTTGTTTGAGGAATTTTGTTCAAATGGGTCCAGGACAGAACTGTCTTAATGTGAAACAAGAGTGAACTGACATCGCAATGAAGTGGCAAAAGGGACAAAATAGCGAGAAGAGTTTGAAATAGACTTGCCTGGTTTTACCTCTTTTTCTGACATTTTGATGAGAAAATCTGAGAATTTTCAACACGACATTCTTTTTCATAACTTCTGAAAGTACTATGATAAATACCAAAGGAAGCAGCAATTACAGGAAAGCATAGTTTTGATTCCCATGTAAAAGCTGAGCCCTTTTTCCTTGAAACTGGTAGTGTTTAAACACATTAGGAGTTGACAGTGATTTCTGTTCTGTTGCCTTGCTTTGACAGTAATATATAATGTACCTAAATCCGTGTATCTACAGAAGGCAGGAAGACATAAAACTGGTTTTGGTTGGAATGTTTGCCTGTGTCAAGGGACATCAAGCATGGTGTCATCTGCTCAAATGTCTTTGCAGTACTTCAAACCTAAGAATTCACTATCTTCACATTAGTCAATAAGAGTGGAAAAAAGAAACATGTACTTTTCATTCTTACCTGTATTTGTATGATCTGCTATGAACAGACATCGTGCAAGGTTTTTTGGTTGTCTGTTGATTTTCTTTTGGTTTGTTTGTTTTAACTGTTTCAGCTTACAGGGAAAATGCAGGTAGGCTGCAGCCCTCAGGTGTAACCCGAAACATTCTATCACTGCTGGGTCTTTTAGGAGCCAGCTGATTGCAAGGTGACACTTCGCTAGGAGAGCGCTGTATATTTATGCTGTGATTAGCTCCGAAGTTAGCTTACATGAGTAAACTAGGGCAGTGAAGTGCATCCTTTATGCCCAGTGAAAAGGTAATCTGAAGAGTAGTTATTGCAGGCAGAGTATAGAATTAGTGAAAATGGAATTATAGAATAATAGCATACATGGAAATTGCAGAGAAATAAAAACGCAAATGAAAGGGAGAACAGGAACCAGAAATGGGAAGGATGCAAATTGGAGGTAACAAGACAGCGAAATTGTGCATAAAGAGGAACAGATACATTTACTGTTTGTTAAAACAAAGACTGAGGTTAAATTGTAGCACATACTTTGAGGTAATTTATAAGAAAAAAAGAGGTTAAATTCTCTGCATTACAGTACATTCAAGAAAAGAGTGTAAGATTGCTGAATCTGTCTCTTCAGCTGGAAGACATCAGGCATATTTGAGATGGTAAAGTGAGCTATTCAACAATAATACCATAATACTGCCGTACAGTGAGTATTAAAAACTGGTGCTTAATTTCTTAGCTCAAGTTGCCTAGTCCTGTTTAGATACAAGTTGTTTTAGATCCAAGCTGAATGGATCTCTAGAGCACCATACAATGGAGTGTCTGCTTTCTCAGGCTTATGTTATGCTGCTCTTCCATTTTGCCCCTTCCCTTTCCCCCAACAAGAAGAAAAACCCCAAGCAAACTAACAACGAGGCCCTGTAAGAGCACCGTTTTCATTGTGGAGTGAAGCTCTTAGAAGTTAGGTAATACCAGAACTAAAGTTGTCTTTGCAGCCTTGATTTGCACTCTGTGTGTGTATGCATTATGGCATTGTGATTATATGATCATACACAGTTATGTTACAAAACAGCTGCTTAATTCAGGTCACTGGATGGACCTGCTTTAGACATATGCCAGGGTCACATATTAGAGAAGGCTGGTGTCCATAGGATCAATTTGGAAAGTAATGAAGCAGAAGACTGCAGGAAGATAATATACGGTCTGATAGTGCGGATAGTTCATTTGGACTGCCACTGTCTGTACAGAGTTCCTGTGTGATACTGTGTAAGTTCATGAGGAATGCTTCCCAGCTCCTGGTCTGAGTGAGGCTGCGTCCTTGTTCTGCATCACAATGAGATATGGACATACTCTGTCCCCTCTTGTTCTCAGGTTTCAGTGGGAAGGGCATGTAAGTATGTGGGTAGGAAAGAGAGCTGTAAAACATTCCAGCCAACTCCCTACTCTAGATGATTGGAAGTCAGCATTGAGAATCATGCCCTGCAAATGCACGCCCCAGCGTCTGTATGAAACCTTTATGGACTACTGGAGAAAAGTGTGTTCAGTCATGTGGTCTGTATACTCCGTGCAGGCAATTGTTTAAACCAGCATTTCGTATCTTGATTTTACAAGTACAAAGATGGCAGAGGTTCAGGCTGTGTTCTGGTATGGTTAAGACTGAAAATGTTAGTACTGATACCTCTCTGTCATTCCTAATGTCTGGTACTGTTGATTAGATTGAAATATGCAGATCCTTGCATTTTGATAGGGTTTGTGTACTGTTGCAAGAAAACAAAATGAAACCTTTGGAAACACTGTTTATAAAAACCTAAGGTATTTCCACTTCAGAACTGGAAGAGTAACGTTGTACTGTATTTTTAAATATCAAAGTCTACTCTATTATTTTACTACCTGCCAGAATCTGCAGCAGTTAAACTTAAGTAAACAATTCATGTTATGGCATGTATCTGTTGATATAGTAAAAAGCCTATATTTATTGTAAATTTTGTCTACAGTTTTGCTTTCATGTCAAAGTATAATATACTATATACATATATGTATGTATGTATACACATATGTAAATCCTCTAGTTATTTAGATCTAGGGATCTTGTAAAAAACAAGGAAAAGGGTGGAGACAAAGATGATAAGTATTTTAACTGTCTTAAAGAACTAGTGGAGGTATCTTTCTCTGAATCACTGGAGTTTTGAGTCCACGTTTTTTTATTCCAGTAGTGCTGATGGAGTTACAGCAAACCATTGTCCACAGCTTCTTAGAACCAGAATTATGAAATACCTTGTAATTCACATAGGGATAGGGCTTAACTTTAAGTTTAGGAATAGTAATGAAATTGTATTTGGAATGAAAAACAAATGTAACTGTTCCCAAATTAAAGGTCAGCTGTAGGGATTGTTCTGAGACATGCTGGTATGACACACAATACTGTTCTCACTCCCTTTGAAGTATGGATTAAGACAGAGTTTAATCTCTGAGACAGAATGGTGGAATCAAATGTGAAGTTGAACATGGATTTGAAAATTTCTTCCTTCCTCAATGTTGTGGTTTACCCCCAGCCAGCAACTAAACACCACGCAGCCGCTTGCTCACCCCCACCCCCCCCCCCCCATTATCTCTTTGAGAGCTGTGTAAGCCTGCTACTTCTAATTAAAGATTTTCCTCAAATTTCTAGTATGTATGCATGGCCTGTTTGTACATTTGGTTCTTGTGTTAATGTGAACAATTCTTCTGCCTGCACCTGGATTTGGCCCACCAGTGGGCCAAACACATTAAACTTTCAGACCTGTTCTGGTTTGTATTCCGTGATTTTCTTTAAAACCTTCACAAGTTTCGGTTACCTTTTTTGAAGTATTTTTCTATGATTTTGTCCTAAAAGTCATCTATTCCTCCTGACCCAGCTGTCTTCTGTATTGGCAGCATGTTTTAATATCATACTGTTTGCCAGCGTCACTAATAAATTTATTTATTTGTTTATTTCTTGGTCCCAAGATTGTTATTTTGGCCCAGAGCTTCCAGAGTTTCCTCTCACTTCATAGCCCTTTCAGTGTGATCAGTTGTATAGCCTCCATACTAATACTGATCTACTCCACCTGAAACAGAGCTTTCCTGTACGGTACTTTACTAAATGATCCTGCAGGCTGGATTAAATCTACTGCATTGCTTTCCTCTGGGAAAAGTTAATTTATCTTAGCAATAAAAGATATTAGTGTTACCTGATACGAGCTTCCTTGTATCTTCTGCTTTTTATTTAGCTTCTCCGTTTACCTCCATGTCTTGCATGCTTATATGCACGAGCTAATGACTTTGTATTTTCCTAGATGCTTCTCTTGCCTTTTCCAAACACAGTTTGCAGGCTTGTCACAACAGTTTATGCGAAATGACTGATAGTTTCCGTTGTCCACTGTCTGAATCTTTTGCAGTGGGGTTTGTCTGTTTTCTCCAGTTCAAGAATGTTACACTCTCTCTCACCCAAAAGGCACCTGCCAAGGAGGAAACATAAGAAGGCTTTATGGTCTGTTTTCTCCTGCCCACTCTGACATTTGCTACTTATTTTGTCGTCTTTTGGCATGCCATCTAAGCCAAAATGGGGAGAGAGGAGCACCTCCAGAGACTTAATTGACTTTTCCTAGGATACATATTAGGATTAGATAGGATGAATCAGCTGTTGAAGCTCCTTACCTCTTCTTGTAGTAGAAAAGATACCAATATGACCAACTTTATTCTAGATTATTTATTTGGGGGTAGCTAAAATGAGGTGGATGACTCTCACTTGTTCTGTGGTGCATGCAAAATCAAAAGTTTTCATTAATTTAAAAAGACAAGTATTTGTAATGAAAAAATATTTTCTACTGCTCATTCATCACCCTCAGAATGAGATTTAAAGATAATAATTGCTATTCGAGTCTGTTTAGTATTCAGAGGTTTTTACCCTTACTTGTGAAGCCCAAAGACTGCTAAAGAGGACTGAGTCTTTTCACTGTAAAATATTTTTAAAAAATCCCTAAAACAGTTGGTAGAAAAACTGGAATGAGGCTTGAGTATGCAAGGTTATGGAACTGGTGAACTTGTGAAATGGTGTGCAACTCAGACAAGGAACAGCTTGTAAGAAACTTCAACAGAGAATTATTGTAAGAGCTAAGAGGGGAAAAAAGCATTAACTAAGAAAAGTGCTGAGGATGTTTGCATGACTTAGCCGAAAATATTTTCTGTTTATAATTACATGGTGATTGTAAGACTATGACTTAAGCAATGACCCTTCATTCTTGTGACTGTTACTCTATTATGAAGTCAATAACCTCCGTTCGCTTAAGTCTGCAGCTAGTGTTTTTTTCTGTAAGGCTCTGTTCTAATCCGTCTGTGAAACGATGTTAAAAATGTTGGCTTTAAAAACTGTGAGATTTGCTTCAGATGTGAATAATGTTCTGAAAAATAGGAAGAAATGTTATCAAAATTTTTTTGTGTTCCAGATAATCAAAAAATGACCCTGGACATAATGCCATTTCTTTTTGCCAACCTTTTTTTCATTTCCTGTAGCTCAAAAATAGCTTTTCTTCACTCTTAATAACAGTAATGTCCATGTTGATTATAAACACTCTGTGGGAGTTAAGATGCCTTTTACTACACATTTGCTTGCTTTAAAATGCTGTTGCACTTAGTGATCATCCAAGGTACTGAGAAGAAACTCTTCTTCAGTGCACGGTTTCTACAGGCTTTGTTCTGTAAAAGCTTCAGAGTGTGCAGTGCAGACTCACTGTCTAGGGCACTAGTCCTTAAACATACAGTCTCCAAAAACTTTCCTCCTTCTCAAGATAAAAGTTAGTAAGAATAGCATTTAAAACACAGCATTAACATAAAGTAAGTTCATATTTGTGAATAAGCTAATAACTTTACTTTTACAGTTTTCAATTTAGTTTTGATTTTTTTTTTTTGGTTGTTAGATCACTTTCCTGCATTAGGACAGTAAATACATTTGTATTACCAGCATGGATTTGACATACATGGTCTTGCTCCAGCTAGTTACACGGGAGAGGGGAGGGAGGCGGGGGAAGGGTGTCTCGGTTTAAGTGGCATTTGCAGCAGAAACTGGAAAAGGGAGGATTTCTTGTGAATTCTAAATCTTGCTCCCATGATACTGAATTTGCCATGTACCCTGGTGAAGCCAGGTTTACTTGCACTCTGATTCTGGAGCAGAGGACATTTGTGTAAGCCTTCCTTAAAGTAGGAACACCACTGTTGTCTTAGTTTCTTTAATTTCCACAAGCCCTTAGTAAAATCAGTTTTTTATTCCTGTAGGGGAAGTGAGGATGATAGTATAATAATGTACAGTAAGCACTTTTTTTTTCCAGTCAGTATAATAAATCTACATCTATGTGTGTTCCAGGAGACAATTTTTGTTGGGTGGGTTTGTTTTGGTTTTTGTTTGGGTTGGGTTTTTTTCAGTAGAATTGCCCTTCTGTGTTCATCATATGTGACACTTTGTGATAAATCTTCACTGCTTCTCTTCACTTGAGCTACTTTAAGAAATGAGTCATGACTTTCCAGTGTGTATATAACCTTTATCTATGCCTTTTAATATATTTTCTCTTTTAGATCTTAAGAATCACTGTGTCCTGGTCCCATTCAGTAGAGTCCATTCGTAATGACAGCCCTTCCTTAAGCTGATAACAAGATCAGGGAGCTACTACTGCTCTTTGTACTAGGTATTTTTAACTGAAGCAGACTTTCTAACTCGGACAGTTTTTATCTGTGTGCCCATATCAAAACCATTACCTTCACTTCAGCTGTGACTTTCTTGCACAGGGTCTTATGTGCCTTAACCTCTGTAATGTTAAGGACCTTTCATTTGCAATTCTGTAGTCTGCCTTTCACTTCCAGCTCGGTAACCTTTCAGGTGGTTATTTTGGATATATTTTCCAGAGCCTCTGTGGCAATGTTTTTCCATTACCATTGTCATAATGTTTTTCTTGTGGTCTTGCATCTACAAACCCTGATACTGTTGTTGTTTTGCATTCTTTGGGGAATTATGATAAGCATGCTGTACCTGTTGCATTTGTCCATGACTAACTTTCTATGTCTCAGACACCAGTTAAACAATTATTTTCCTTTGCCATTCAACATTCAAAGAATCCTTTTGTCCTGTTGTCTTTTGGAACAGCATAGTGCATTGGAGATGACATCTGCCTTACAGCGGTTTTTGTCTATTTTATAAATTTTTTGTAATAGGAACATTTTAGTACTTAACCTAGCAGCTTTGGCTTTTTCTGATGCTTCCTGGAGCTGGTTGGTCAGACACACCTACTGTTTTTTTTTCCTACGTACCAAAATGTTTTGAATTTTTTGGGATTTGCCGCTTTTCTAACTATTTAGTTTTATAACGTTTAAGTGTTAGAGCATGATCTGCCTCCTAAACAGAACTGTGTACTGAATAACTTTATTTCACAAATCATTAGTGCTTAAGAGTTAATTCTGTATTTCCTAGTCTATGAGGACTTTTTGTTTTAAGTCTTCAGCATGAATCCAGTCTCATTAAGGATTTCCGTACACCTGAAAAATTGCAGTAACTTCTTGTTTTTCAGTTTTAGGTCACTCTCAGTTCTTCCTAGCTATCATTTGTTGTTGTTTTCTAAACTGAATTTACAAAAAGCATCTTCTACAGTGTCCATTTTTGCATGGAATACTTTTTAAAATGTTCTATAATAAAATTCATAATTTTCATAACATTCTATATCATAATCATATAATTATATGGTCTTCCCCCTGCCCCCAATAATATTTCCAACTATATACAGCTGACCATTCCAACATCTGCTCTGCTTAAGATTTTCATAGTGTCTCACACAGATTCCTTTCTGGCAAACATGTCCTCAGCTCTTCAGGTTCTCTCCTTAGTAATTATGAACTGAGAGATTTGGAAACGATGCAACAGATCTTGATGGGGGGAGCGTATGCATAATTCAGTAGGATTTATGTATGTGTGTGTATTTATGTATGGATTATAAATCCGTTAACATAGTAAAATTGAGTCTTGCGGAAATCATAAATGATGCGCTTGTGGTCATTTTGTTCACCTCAGATCTCAGTAAGTCTCTCAGCACTGCCATTCATGGCAGTATTTGGAGAAGTGGCATTGAATGCATTATATGCCAAATAAATATTTCTGTAAATAGGGCTTCTCCTTCCTTTCTGTTTTCTACCAGAATCCCACCACTCTACAAGGTTATCTTTGAAGGCAGTTTTGTCTGCTGTGGGTTTTGTTTTGACTCGCAGTTTATGAGAACGGCATGTCATCTCCTCAGTTTACCCAGTGCTGTTAAACAACTGCAGCTAGAATAGTTTTGTAATAGTTCAGTAGATAGCAGACAAAGTGTAAGTAATACATCCATCAATTTTAGAGCATTCGTCATGGAGTTTCATGCAGGAATATACAACTGTCCGTCACTCATGCTCCTTTATGATTGCTGTCAAGAATTAAAAATTAAAAGGTAGACAGCTGCAGTCAGCAGATTAGAAGGTGTGTGCCTTGGACGTTGTACAAAAAATTCATTACAGAGACCTTCACCTTTCCAAAGCAATATAAAGCAGCAGCCATGCTTTTCTCATGGATTAGTCAGAGCTTGACAACTAGGTTAGGCAGTAAACAGTTTGATGCCCCTCCTAATCAACAAAAATGTTTGCGAGAAGCCATGGATGTTTCAACAGCTTGGGATTTTTTGGGGGTTGGTTGGTTTGTTTGTTTGTTTATCTGAAGCAATTTCATAACTTATTCCCTGAATTGAAGCTGCAAGTTAGCATTTCTTGTATCAGACTATTAGTGTTTTCCCAGTAACTTTATTCTTGGTGTTGGGGAAGGCTAAAAATAATTTCCTGAAACTGATTCGTAGGTTTGAAGTCAGAAGTGTTTAGTGATCGATTCTAGAAGATGGCTACAAGTAATAGACGTATTTTTATTGTTCTTAGATTTCCTGGAGCCCTTTTTTTTTGATATGCTTTGTTTTTTCGGAAGGGGAGGCTAGTTTTCAGGAAATACTGTGAAGCAGATCTCTGAGGAAGCATTCATAGTAAAATAAATAATACTCAATGGTAGTACGCCAAACATTAAAGAAACATGATTTATTGATTACAACAAGAATGCCAAAAAAAAGGTGGGGAAAAATCCGAGAATGTCTTTTGGAAACGGGAAGTTACTCACTGTACACTTTCCAAAATAGGCCTTGCTAAATTCAGAAATGCTGGGGAAAAGATTTCTGGAAAACAGAGGGCTCTCAGGGTGTCCAGGGGCCTAGAGCAGGTGACCTGTGAGGAGAGGAAGAGATTGAGGGGTTGTCTAACCTGGGGAGGTGGAGGCCAAGGGGCAGTCAAACAGAAGCCTACAGCTTCTTGAGAGATGGTTACAGAGGCAATGGTGCCAGACTCTTCTTGGTAGGGACAGATAGCACAACAAAGGACAATAGCCACAAGTTGCAGCACGAGAAGTTCAGGTAGGACATGGCGGGCGGGGGGGATTTATTAAAAGTGTAGAGCAACACTAGAACAGAGATGCTATGAAATTTCTGTCCTTCGAGGTTTTCAAGACTTAGCTAGACAAAATTATGAGTGACCTGATATAGTATTGGTCTTATTTTTAAGGAGGAGACTGATCCAAATGATATGCGGAAGTCCTTTTCAGATAATGTGTTTATGATTTTTTTTCTCATGTTAGACACCAGCGGCATTCATAAGAGAGTCATGTTTTCTGGGTAATTAAATGTTTTAATGTGTGCATTCATACTCTGCAGTAGCAATCTCAAATTCCCAGAGAAGAGTTCCTTCTCTTCCTTAGTGGCTTGCTTGCTGTTAAAAATACATAGTGTTAGTATTTGAGAAGGATTTTTAGTGTAAAAGGGTTGCAGATACCTCATTCTGAATCTATGAATTTCTCCAGAATGCTAATGCAGGTT
Organism: Fulmarus glacialis; assembly: GCF_000690835.1. Classification (NCBI taxonomy): domain Eukaryota; kingdom Metazoa; phylum Chordata; class Aves; order Procellariiformes; family Procellariidae; genus Fulmarus; species Fulmarus glacialis. The sequence goes on along the minus strand of NW_009203139.1, from coordinate 7,418 downwards.
TCTTATATGAAGTATCATGTATTAAATGGAGGTGAAGCATAGCACATTGTAAATAGATGCAATCAATCCACATGATTTAATCTGATACATTTCCAGATAGGCAGATAAACATTTAAAGCCTATTCGTGCTCTATTTTTCGAAGTGTTTGTTGGCTCTGTACTGTGCTCTTTTAAAACTATGTTGATTTCCTGCCCCCCCAACCCCCCACCCCCCCAAGAGCTAATAGGAAGATTTTCAGCAGTGCTCCAGATTTCTTCTAAATAACAACATAGTCATCTTGTATTCACTCAATTTCTTCACTTGTCTTGCTTATATATTATTCTGTGAGACAAATAAGGCAAATAAGTACCTGTACCTAAGAACACCTTCAGAGATAATTTCTTAACAGTGCTAGAAGCAATGTTAGTTTTATTCATATAGTTTTATTCCATTTCTAACCATTGTTAGTGAGTTGATAACTGATGTTCTTGAATCTTTATTAAAGCCTGCTATTCTGAGTCTTGGAGAAAAGTTATTTTTTTCTGCATTGCAGGTTAGGAGGAAGTATTCTTGTAGTCAGCCTTTGTAAACTCTAAACCACAAGTAAAGAAAAAAAAAAATCTTCTGGAACTGTTTCAGCCTTTCCATGCTCTCTACATAGAATTGAAAGTAGCAGGAAATCTAATTGACAACCACTTTCTTGTCTGTCAGCAGTCCGTTGCAGTTAGAGCTCACTGAATGTATGTGCAGAACAGTCAGTACCCATTATAATTAATCATTCTCACTGTTTCTCTAGATTTCTTCTCCCTGCTGATAATACTACCACTAGGACTAATATCCATAAAAGTTGCTGATTTAGTCACTAGTTGGTTAAGAAGTTTCACGTAAGTAGTGAAGAATGTTCTTTTTAATGTTATTGGTAGCTGGTTGGTTAAGGCAAGGTTTCTGTTACGGAGCAAAATATGTACTGCAAGATGCAATTATTGTCACTGTACTGAGTGCAAACAGCCCATTCAGTTTGTTGCTTTGAGTGCTTTTTTTATCTCTGAGGTAAGTATCAAGGGAAGGAGCAAGTTGAATAGTACAACTGGAATTAGTTCAATATTCTACCATTTTTTTTTCCCCTGTATTTTGCATGGTAGCCTGTCCTGCTGTTTTCAATAGAGAACTGGTACATGAGAGCATCGTATCCTCTGTCTCTTCAACTTCTAGTATAAAAGTAAGAAAGATACAAGCAGTTTTGTTAGGTTGTGTGAATAGTTTCATTCTTCGTATCAATCCTGTCTGATTTTGGGATCTGATCATTTGCTCACTCTGTTATGTCTATGCTTGATCTTCTGGGCTTCCAGCTATCTTCAAATTCCACTTGAAACAATTTTCAGAATCACTTTCCCATTTGGTTTTAGATTTTAATTAGATATATGTCATGGTTTAACCCCAGCGGGCAACTAAGCACCACACAGCCTCTTGCTCACTCCCCCCTGGTGGGACAGGTGAGAGAATCGGAAG
>NW_009203139.1:0-5531 GCF_000690835.1 Fulmarus glacialis | reverse complement strand
TAGGAACGCACACATCCCAGGATTATCACCGCTGTTTTCAGCACAAATCCAATCTACAGCCCCATACTAGCTACTATGAAGAAAATTAACCCTATCCCAGCCAAATCCAGCACATATACAAAAAATGTTCTAAAATATTTGTGCTCCTTATGGTAGATACAGTTAAATTAGTTTTGATAACATAAAAAGATACACAGGGTCTATCCAAATGTGTGCGCTTTTGAAAGGTTGCCCAGAGGGGTTCTGGTCAAAGCCCGATTGGACAAAGTCTGGCACAACTCATACCGCTTTGGGCAGATGGCGAACTAGATGACTTCTTGAGTTCCTGGGTTGGGTTGGTTTATTTTTCCCCGGAGCACTGCCTGTTTGTAGGAGTTTTTGCAGAGCACCTGGAGATGCCCCTCCTTTGATGCATGCTTTGATGCTTATTACACTTTTGCAGTCATCTGCTTAGAGGAAATTAACTTTTTGCCTCCTGACACTTCTTTCAGTAGGCTGAAACTGCTCCCTCTTGAGTGGTTTTACTCATTTCATATTGCTGAGTGGTTTAAGGCAGATTTGGGGAACCTGAGCCTTCTCAAACCCATAGCAAGCAGGAGCTAGTAGAAGTATGTTCTTTAACTTCCTTATCCAGACCTAAGCTTTTTTGGTGAAGGAAGGTGCTCAAGCACAGCAGCAGCAGTCTTCTCTACAGGAGAAAGGTGTTCTGTGTTTTCGTCTAACTAATTGCCGTTATTTTCTTTAGAGGAGTGTGGGCAAAATGGTTGAGTGTGCCAAGACTGAAAACTTCTCTTCTGGTACGTCTTCACCTTCAGGGAAGCCAGGTGTCCAGAGGGCTACTCTGCTGCTTGCAGCGAGAGAAGGATATGATAATTTCCATCTTTCATTTTACCCAGAATTCTAGCATAATTTCCGCCCTGGATTCCTTTGTTATAAAGTCGTCTTCCTTGGCCTCCTTTTTCAGCTTGGTCAGACGGTGAGCTCATGCTTCAACACTTTTGTCAGGGAGTCTTTAAAAGCTCAGCTGTAATAAAAACACAGAGATCTGTGAGTCTGGAGGTTGGACTGCTGATTTGGGTTTACAGTTGTATTTACAACATAGCTAGATGCTTGATTATGTGATAAATGTGCTTAGTGTGTTTGTATGTACAAACATTTTGATCTGATTGAAGATCTTCTAATTGCAGTTAATTTGCTCCCTAATCTGAAAATTATTCTCCACTACAAATAGGACCACCAAGATAAAACACTTTGGGTAAGGTTTAATCATGTTCTTATAGTTGGTCTTAACAGGTAGCAGCCTTACATGTTAAAGTGCAATGTTCTAAGTGTCTGTAAGTTTGAGAATGATGTATACTTTCAGGGTATTCAGGAATGTAATAGGAGAATCCCAAAGCTGTCTAAACTGGGGACTCTCCTACAGGTTGTGTCAATATAGTAGCAGCTACTTCAGGCTCTATCTCAAGCTCATCTTTGAGCTTGGTGGTTTGGCCTCAAAGCTCTGTAGTAGGCATGGGTGTGGGAAGAATATTACTAGGACAGCATTTGCTGCCTGAACGGTCATTTCTTAACCTTCTTGGAGTAGAAAGGGTTGTCCAGAAGGCGGCATTGTGAAGGCTGGCTGTGAGTCATGGTTGCAATGTGGTGACTTAAGGTATTCTAGAAGAAATTTCCATTTTTTAAATGAAAAGGCAATTACAGTTTTAATAAGAGCATACAGAAAGACTTCATAGGCAAACATGCTCATATCTATAATGAACACTACTTTGCTGTATAAATGCAAAAGTGTAATCCATATATCTGACATTCAGAAATGATCTTACAGCAAGATTTCTTTTACAAAGTCCCTTTCCCAGAATGAATTGCTGTGTATCCATGCACTTCAGTGAATGTAACACTGTCTCATAGACATAATGTCTGAGATTTGCATTACCTGAAGACCCATCTTAATTGGTTTTCCCTAGTTACCCTCTCTGTATTTTTCAAAACTGTGTGTGTAAAAAACAATTACCAATTAATTTTAATAAAAGGTGTCTGCATTTTTCCAGGTAAGTCAGTATGTTCATGCAGCATAAGCTGTGCTTTGGGGAAGATTATAGGGTGAGAATACAACTCTGCACTTAAAAATACAAGTTGGTGTTCTGTGACTTTTCACTAAGCAGGGCTCAGAGATACTTAGGGATATTTAGTGACAGATACTTAGCGTTTGTCCATTGATTTTATTGTTCTAGCTAGCTTTCCCCAGTACTTCTACATACTTAAATTAAATTCACTATCTTCCTTATCCTCCAAATGAAAACTGTAACTTGTCACATCCCACCCACTATAACAGTTTTTGATTGGAAATGAAATCAATCGATAGTAGGTGTTAAAAATCAGAGGGTGCTTTGTCTGTCCTATCTATAAAATCAGCGAAAAATCAGTGAGAGTAGCCTGCTATCGCAGTGATATTGTTTGATAACAGAACCAAGTGCTAGAAACAGGTTAGTTAAAGAGTTTTTAACATCCTTCCAGATTATCCTCCATTCTTGTGGGCTGCTGATTCTCTTCCCACTGAAGAAGAGAACAGGTTGCATTTTTCTTTTTTCCAGTTGCAAGCAATAAGACAAAGAGATGACAATACCTCTCAAATTTTTTTTTTTTTTTGGTCCTGTCTTCTGTAGATATGAGAGTGTGTATGTGTTTACGTACAGCAGTTGAATAGAAAGTTACAGAGATGGAGTTTAAATGGTAGAGAAAGTGTTACAGTCATACTCAAGAAAATAAATGAAGCCAGTCTTCTAAGACTCAAAAATTGTAGTCTTATCAGACAAAAGGCGAAAAAATAATTTTGCAATATTTTTTTCCTTTTTTAAAAAATCATTGTGTTTACAGACAAAATGCTTACATGGAATGTGTCTGGTATGTTATAATAGGTATGTTAACAAAAAATCCACCATACCCAGCAACAGACTGTTTTGTGGAATTCCCTTTTTATTGGATGAAGCCTGAATGCTTTGGGGATCTTCTGAAGATGCTTGGATTGCCTTCGAGGAAAGGAGAAGGTGCACGAAGAGTTACAAGCTCAAGGCATAGGCCAGGGTAATGCTAACCGGTAATTTCTGGGATGTAACAGTAAACGTGGAATAAGCAGACTCTCAGTCTGCAGGTAGTCTTGGCATTCATAAGTGAGTATGTGAGGAAACCCACACTTCAGTCATGGCAATATTAATGTATAAAACCTTAGCCAAAACTGGGGTTATATTGCACACAGAGTAAGAATATATTCCATGTTCCAGGGTGTCTGTTTCCCAAATAGATAGACTCTCATACGATGGTGAATTTATTGTATGAAGTGAATTCTGTCTTCTTTTCAGTGCTTCTCTCCAGATCAGCCTTAATAAGTTTTCTATTTTAGTTCAAAAGAGGTAATTCTTTTTGAATGCTCTTAAATGACTTTAAATATCTTCTAAATGACCTTTTCCAAGGTCAGTCTTTTTAAAGACTAGAATAGTCTTACCCCAAAATATCCCTTTACATACGTTGTTAAGCATATTCTTATTACTTCAGATTTCATAGGAATTATTGTACTAAACATAAAATTAACAGAAAACAGCATGTAATAGTACTCATAAAAGTCTGACTGGCTACGGTTTTTTGCTAATACCATTCTCTAGCTTAAGCAGTGTATAGCATAATGCTTATTCACTAGAAACAACCAAGTTTCACGGAGAGATTTTTTTTAAATTTTTTTTTTTTTTAATTCAACTCTCAGGATTTCTCTTCCCCACCTAAATTACTGAAAAGCTGTTCTCTGTTCAGATAGTCTCCCTTACATATAATGGACTCCCCTGTAGGAAGACCTCCATTTCCTCTTAATGGTTTGTACAGCATTTCCTGTGTCCTATTCAGTACATTTGAACAATCCCACTTCGGTAGCGTTTGTTCAGCAGCCTTTAGAAATTGCCTGGTGTGTTAGTTGGCTCCCTGCTCTTGCCGGCAGAGCTTTGGCCTTGGGTATGACAAAGCCAATGAAGAAAAACTTCATTAGAAATCTGCAGTTACAAATTCTAGTCATAGAAATGGAGGCTGCCATCCGCAGTCATCTTAAGCAGTTCTAAATGCAGCTTTTATTGACAGCAGTGGTGCCCACCTGCCCCATCTGCCTTTTCCTACTGCCTTCCTTGTACCAGTACTAATATGTCAGCTATCTGGCTTGGTAGCAAGTTGGACTAGAATACTGAACCACCTTGAAACTAGCTTGGCAGCCAAAAACCGAAGTCTTCAGCTGCTTCAGTTCATTGAACTTTGTCATCATGCTGCTGTTATGATCACTAGTTTTGAAGTGAGGACATACATGTGGAGGTTTGATGGTAGTCCACAGTCAGACTGAAGGTAAATGGAAGCCTCTGTGTGCCCCTTGAAAGTCAGTTATGAAAAGTAATCGTGCTTTTTTTTTTTTTAGACACGAACTTAGAGTATTTACTAGTCTTAGCTTATGTGTATCACAAGACATTCTGTTTAGTGCAGATGCCTCTAAATTAAGCCCAGTGACTTCGGTAGGACTAAAGAATGTCATGCTGTTCTATACTGTGAACTGAGTTCAGGAGGAGTGGATGTTTCCACAGCACATAAAGGCCCTGCAGTAGCAGGGAACTGATGAGATAAGACGGCCCTGTCTGCTAAGAAATGCAAAAATAAAATTCTGAAATTCTTCACCAGTATGACCTAGGGGGAAATGCTTTTCTCATCTGAGATCTCATGGTCAGTCTGTCCTTGAACATGGCAGCAAAATGGTAGAGCGCGTTAAAAAAGGTAGGTTATTTATATGATCTCAAAGTATCTTTCTGCTCTTTTGGATGCTGTGACCTGCCTCTAATACCTCATACAGGGAAATCCATTTACCCCTTCAAAACCACCTCTCTCTGTGTTTTTCCTGGACGTTTGTGCAGCGGGGGAAAAAGATTCCTTCAAGTCACCACTGAAGTCTTGAACCGTGATGTTTAATTGCAGGCACTGCCTTAATTCCCGGCTGCAGTGTTACGTGCATTTGCCAGGCTGTGCAAGGACTGTGGAGAGAGAGCTTGAGTAGGCAAAAGTCCAGAGGCTCAGAGTCCAAAGTCACAAGCAATTACCCGTACCCATAACCGTACCTGTCCAGTCTGCTGTCTTACAGAGTAACAGTGGCATATATATCTAAATTGTCTTGGTACAAATGAATGTAACTATATGTTTTCGAGGTAGGAGGTTGAATCACTGTCATGGGTGTGTTTAAAAGAGAGAGAAATTAGGGCCTTTCCAAACTTAAAAGCATCAGTTTACTGGCTTGCCATTCATTAATAATACACACTGCCAATAATTAGGTCTCACTCATTATCAATAATTTCTCATATTCAGGACAGCTAACTTAAAAATCTTACCCTTATTAGCTGTAAAGATGTAATACCACAAAACTTGTGTCATATATTCAGCATAGCTTACATAAAAATATATATGCAAACATATACATATATTATAAATGAATATTTATTCTATACATTTATATATAAATG
>NW_009203138.1:0-1410 GCF_000690835.1 Fulmarus glacialis | reverse complement strand
GGGGCCCAGGGTGACATGTCCCTATATGGGGCCAGGGGTCCATATACTCCTATACGGGGCTGGGGGCCTGGGGGTGACATATACTGCCTATACAGGGCTGGGGGTCCACATACCCCTACAAGGGGCTGGGGGCCCAGGGCGACGTATGTCCCTATCCAGGCCGGGGGTCCGTATACCCCTTTAAGGGGCTGGGGGTCCATATACCCTATATGGGGCTGGGGCCCAGAGGGTCCATATACCCCTATACAGGGCTGGGGGCGCGGGTTATCCCTATATGGGGCTGGACAGCCAGCGGACGTATACACCCACTATGCGGGACTGGGGACCCAGGGGTTCTATATACTCCCTATACAGGGCTGGGGACTTGGGGTTATCCCTATACGGGGCTGGACTCCCAGGGGCGACAGGTACTGCCTATACAGGGCTGGGCACCTGGGGTTTATATATACCTCCTACACAGGACTGGGGACCGGGGGGTTACCCCCATACAGTGCTGGATTCCCAGGGGTTACATATAGCTCCGACACAGGGCTGGACAGCCAGGCGTTATATATGCATCCCACATCCAGCTGGAGACCCAGGGCTTATATGAGTCCCTATACAGAACTGGACATGGTGCTGTATACTCCTCTATAGAGCTGAACAGCGGGGGTTATCTAAGCCCTTATAGAGGGCAGGACGCCCAGGGGTTACCCCTATAGAGGGCAGGATGCCCAGGGGATATACATAGCCTCTATACATCAGCAGGCATCCAGAGTCTAATTACTCCCTGTACAGAGCTGGATACCCAGGGTTATATACAGCCCCTATATAGAGCTGGGCACCCAGGGGTTATATCTATCCCTATATAGAGGCAGACATCCAGGTGTTAATACACATCCCCTACAGACAGCCAGGGCTTATATATGTCCTTTGGTCCCTGGGTGTTATCTATACCCTTATGGAGAGTAGGACACCAGGACTTACCCCTGTGCAGAGGAGGATGTGCAGGGGTTATAGGGGTTATATATAGCCCCTGTACAGAGCTGGGACCTGTATATATATATACCTATAGAGAGCTGGACACCCAGGTGTTATGTATACCTTTACACAGAGCAGAACATCTGGGAGCTGTATATACCCCCTATATAAAGCTCCTTATACACAGCAGGACATCCAGGAGTTGTATATACCCTTAGATGAAGCAGAACATCCAGGTGTTGTATATACCCCCTATACAGAGCTGGACACCGGGGGTTATACGCAGCCCTATACAGAGCTGGTAGCCAGGACTTTTATACGCCGCCCCCCATACAGACACAGACACCCCGGGGTTACACATACAGCCCCCCTATACAGAACGGGACCCCCAGGGTTACGCAGACCCCTATATACAGCCAGGTTAATACCCCCTACCCGGGCGTTACCCCC
>NW_009203137.1:0-5945 GCF_000690835.1 Fulmarus glacialis | reverse complement strand
TTTATAAATTTTTAAAAATTTATAAAAGCATATTTAATTTCTCAGAGGATCACTGACTAGTTGAGGGTGGAAGAGATCTCTGGAGACTACCTAGTCCAACCCCAGTGCTCAAAGAAGGGTCTGCTAGCAGAAAGGAGTAACAAGCTACAAAAGGGATAGTAAGCTGCGAGATGTTCCAGCGTACCAACTTCTGAGACTCGGAAGAAAGCAGGGCTAGCAACTAACAGACCACCTTTCCTTCTTCATGCCCATTTTTTAAAAGGTGGGTAGCAATGGTAGTTGTACTTTATTATGGGAAACAGAAGCTGCATTTAAGAGACCTGTATACTAATTTTTGGAAAAGCAGGCTTTTTCTTTAGAGGAACTATCGCGCATTTAGTGAAGCACAATGTGCCACAAGACCATTAAGTAATTATATTTAATATATGATTCTCACACCTCATTATCAAATCGGTAAACTTTCTTGTTTACACATGTGTCACAATTTAATATTTCCCAATTTAGGGAAAGCCTTTATTTGTCGAGAGCCTCTTCCTGGCAATATACCATACCTTCACTGATGGGAACAGTCTATTATTGATTCATAACTAGAAATCTTTTAATATTGAAAAACTAGGGCAGCACATAAAAAAGCTTGCATCTTAACGTCTTAGTTTCAAGAGTGTAAAACGTTTAGTAAAGATGGTGAATTCTTCTCCAACTGATACAGTCCTGAATCTGTGCAATAACTGTATTTTTTAATTTATAACTACTTGTTTTGAAACTGAAGAGCCAAGAGACAGCTGCAGCAAATGTGTGAATCTTCTTTTATCTATCTGTGTGACTTAACCCAGGAAACACCAAAAGACATGAAAAAATAAAATGTGAACAGAAATAGAAGCTTCAAAGAGCCAGTTCCAAAAAGAGCAAAGACAGCAAGTAATATTCAGGGACACTATTTTTTATTGACTTCAAGGGATTTTCATCAGGATGCTTTGGGACACATTGCATTTGAAGAGAGTACATGCCAGGACTACTACATAAGCCAAAGGAGCAGGAAAGCAAATAATGTAAACCCCACTTTTTGAAGTGTTGAGTTGTATTAACTCAAATCCATAAGCAGAATTAAGGACACTAAATTGCTCCTCCCTAGTTGTCAAGTAAACACTTATAGTCACTTGGGACCCTTTAAAGACAGTGATTTATTTAAACAGGGCCAAAGATTTTGAAATTAGCATTGGCATTTCATATTACATTTTTATATTATGTATTATAAAATCTCCAAAGATTTGGAGATTTTTAAAGCTATCATGTCTGTTCTATTTCTTACAAACGAATAGCCACGTTAATGATAAAGAAAACACTATACTGCAAACACAGTAGAAGAGACATAACACAACTCATGAATAATCCCACTGGCTTCAATAAAAACTCTTTAAGTACATGTGTGTTTTCAGCTAAAGCTGCATTATTAAAAACCTTAAGGATATAAAAAGTTCCAGAAACTATTCAAACAAAAGTCAAAGTTGTGAAAAATCAAAATCCTCAAGGGGTCAGTATCCAAATTCTTACTTTTGGGGTTCATTGGTGCAAGAGAGAGATGAGAGGTTCAAAGAACTAATATAATCATCTCTGTGTCAAACCATGGCAATTCGCATTTCCCCATCCCTCCTGCTTATGTCCCCTTAGAGAGCCATACAGACAAAAAAAAACCCAAATACATAAATAAGCACTTGCAATACAAAATCTCAATGATTTTTTAGACAGCTATGAGTAAATTCCAATAGAAAATTCTTCCCTGGCTACATTACTCTTCTTTTTCCTCCAGGGAAAAATGGATTCCAAATATCTAGAAATAATAAGCATTTGTCAAAGGCTTTGAAATTAATCCTGCCTAGATACAGCACAGAAATAACTACCATATCAGAAATGCTAAATATCTTAACAATCCTTCTCCTAGATCTATGCAGGATTGCAAGAATGATCAAGTATCAATTAAAAAGTTAAGGAAAAGATTTGTTTGTCTATCTCCCCTGCCAGATGGAAATTCCATGCATTAAACCTCAGGTGTTGGGATTTTTTTAATTATTAAGTAGGCTTTCTATTACACAGTTTATTTGAACTGATTATATTAACCTTTAAAGGACAAAAACTATTAGTACAAACAAAAGAATTTAACAGCTTGTTTTGATGCTGGAATGCGATGTAAGGCTCTTTTGTGCGGCAACTGAAAAGCTTAAATAACATGGGGGATCAGATCATCCAAACCAAAATAGAATAACAACATTACACAAGTATCTGAATCAGGTTCCACAGTCATTAGAACAGTTCATATTTTCTGTATGAATTTCAAACAATGCAAAAATATTTGCATTTCAGTCTCATTCCAATGAATAATACATTTATTAGTAAATACAATCACTGAAATTCTAGTTCTGTTCTCTCCCATCTGGTATCTCCTAAAGCTTCCAGATTTTACCAGTTTATATTTTAAAATAAGTCACATACTAACAAGAATAACAAGTTTTTCAGTAGAGACCTACATAACATGCAAGTGTTTCTATTCCCTTTTGCATTTTTTAAGGGCACTGACATCAGGAGTCACTGATTTCAAAGCAATTTACACAGTACAAATTATGCACTGAGCTGTTCTGGCTTCCTTACTTTTTCCTCTGAGCTTTGTCTTCACCCTCACACTACTTACATGACTTTTTTTTTTTTTACTTAAAAGAACTTCAGTACCATTTTGGTATACAGTTTTTAAAAAGTATTTAAGCCACATCAATTAACCAAACCAAAGTATCTAAATACTCGGCAACACTAGAAACTGCAATCCCTTTCATAATTTTCTTCCATTAGTCTCAAACCCCTAATTACAAAAGCATGATTGTTTCGCAAACACAAACAGCAGTGACAATTCTTTTCAAAGGCAAAACAGAGCCAACACTTACACTACTTAGTTCTAAGTAATTATAAAGAAGAATATCAGGAACACCTTACCTTAAGTCCTCATCCAGCAGAAGTAACATTCCATCCATCCCCACAGCTTATTAACCAATATTGCATACTTCAAACGCTTCTGTTGAAATCATAACTGATGGCATAATAGAAGTTTTTGCAAAAGGCACCTATTAAAATTACTGGCACTAAGTTACTAGACTAATCAGATTTATAAACTTATCCAATCCAGCAGTCAGTGTCCTACAGAATTACTCAGCTAGTTCAGAGCAGTTTAGCCCCTTACACTGTTGAACTGTTCATCACAGGTATATCCTGTTGTATACAGGAAGCAGCACATACACATACAATTCTTACATGCACAATTCTTACATACACATCTTAAAAAAATGTTTGCACAGTACCATAAATATGGAAGATAAAAAGACAAGATTAACGCTTGTAAGATCAGCAAAAAACCTCTAGTCAATGACAGTGTGGAAAATGCTTCTGAAAAAGGAGCTAGCCAGTCTAAGCAGATATACCTAAACATACTGAGTAAGTATGGCATCCTAAAATAAAGGGTTAAAACAACACATACTATTACAGAGTAATATCTGGAGAAAGAGGATATATTTACAGTCAATGGACTTGGCTTTATCTTCCTACCTGCCCCTCCTCACCCACCGGTGTTTATAAACATTACCCACCAGAAGATTTCTTTCATAAGAACATACTTCTTTTAGTCTTGATTATCGGCACCCCTTCTTTGTCTTGTATTTTGGCTACTTAACCACCTTCATGAGCATAGTTTTCCCCAGCAGTCAAGCTTCTACTCCTGATCTTCAAAGGCTCTGCTGTCTTTTGTGCTGAGCACTGCATTGCTCAGTGACATAAAAATAAAATTGCTGTCTTTTTCATGATACAGATCAAGTCCAAAAAACACAGATCAATAAAGTCACCAACTTCTTCAGATCTCTTTCTCCTAGGATGCTTTACAGAAATATCAACAAAGTTATTTAGAGAGGGCTGGGTACATTTTCTTAAGAGTAAAGCTACACTTAAGTTTATACATGTGGTTGCATCCCCCTTCCCAGTCTTTACCACATAGTTTATCTTCCAAGAATGTAAGATGCTCACATTTAACCCTCTTCCAGTACATGTGAGCAAGATGTGGCACACGGTAAGCACTAACATAATGAGAATTATGGTTGTTATTTCTTTATGGATATTTTATTCCACTTCCAACAACTCTGTAACCATTTCCTGAGAGGTTTAAGATATGCAAAGCTAACTGAACAATTAATTCATCACCTTAATGTTCCCATACATAAACACAGCATTTTACAATATCACCTAGACAATAATACGATGCAAATTTCAAACACAGACTATCCAGCACAAGGAAGAAATAAATTTCCTGAACAGTAGTTGAAGTGTAAATAGAACACTTGGCTAATCCTATTTTAGTGTTATACAGCACTTTCTAATCTCATATTCAGATGCTTCATTAAGGCAATGGAAAGATAGTCTAGATGAACTTATTACATAAAACAGGTTATAGACTATAGACAAAAAAATGGATTATAGAAATTCATGCCAAGACACTAAGCTAATGTGTAAAACCACATTTGCTAACTGGTCTTACACACTAGTTATATGCCATGCAATGATTTGAAGTATATTACTTTGGTTTTTGAACTTTGTATTTTAAGCCAAACATAGTAATTCCCTCCAATATTACCTGATATTGAAGCCAACAGGAAACATTTGAGATAGTTCCTATTTGATATCTAGAAAATGTTAAGGTAATTTATCGGCTTTAATAACTGCAATTGATTAAAAAAAAAAGTGTAAGTTTTGCCAAAATTTTTATATTTACAACAAGATCAACAAGCTTCCTGCATTTCTAGATTTATTACTCATTTTGCTGCTAACTTGCAACATAATTGCATTATTTGCGTATAACCCACATCACACACTGCTTTAAAGTTTAATCAAGCACCCTCTCCAAACACCAAGTACAACCCCTGAAAAGTCTGCAGACTCCTCCAGCTGAAGTAGGATTCCTGGAACAGGTGCTGTAGATCAAATACAATACTAATATTTAGCCGATAGCCACATGATAAGGAGAAACAGGCAGATATAGTACCTGGGGCTTGTCTTAACCCAGATTTTGATTTAAGTCCTTCCCACAATGGTACCTTTAGGGATCATATTCAGGTCTTGTCCACGCACAAACTCATTAAGCAAAACATGCATTTCCACAGACTGGACAAGATATACACATTCTACTCTGTGCAAGTAGTCTGCTGTTGGATGAATTAAAACAGAAATACAACACAATGAAAAGAAAGCTATTTGCAATATATTACAAAATAGAAGTTCTAAATAAAGTCAGAAAAAAAACCCTAAGTAGATTACTTGTCTCCTTTAGGGTTTAGTGACCTCTGACGTGCTTGCTGATCTGCAGAGCATTTGATACACCAGCAGCTCTAGAAATATGGAAGTCCTGAAAAACATGCTCCAGAATTTATTAGTAGCATAAAATCAAATTCCTCCTCAATGTTACTTAAAGCATTCGAAAAAGCAGCACTGTGATGAGAGAGTGTTTTGAAAAAGCTATGCTGATCTCAGAGTCCTGGTAACACTCTTTAAAATGACTGTTAGTGTCCTGGTTGCAAACGTGACCACACAGGCATGAATCAAGCTGAACTGTCCTGTCTGGTTTTTTTTGTTTTTTTTTTTTTTTTTTTTAACTGTGAAGACGGTTGAGAGCAACTTTGGTAACAGCATTTACTTGACAGAATTGGAAGGGGAAGCGCAGGAAGCATTTCACATCTTTTATTCAGAGTCCTTTGCAGGCAGCAGTAAAATTGAGAACCTGGTAATTTTAAATGCTTGCTACTTGCCTATTTATTCATTAGCAACAACTAATGGAGTTATCCACAGCCGCTCTAAGAGGGGTTATCACAACAGAATGCACCTTTCCTCCCCTGAGGCAGGATGTAACTACCTACCGGGGGGGG
>NW_009203136.1:10750-65026 GCF_000690835.1 Fulmarus glacialis | reverse complement strand
CAGCCTTTCCCTCATCCACTAGGCGGGTTCTTGCCCATACAGGAAACCAAAACTAAGTATCTTGAAGGAAGACATAGAATTTAAAATATTCACCTGGTTAAACAGAAACTGCCTGATGAAACTTTCAATTTTGATGTCAAGTTCATCTAAAGCATTTGAATTCCATTAATTTTAGTAAACTTTCAGTCACATCCCTGTAATCTTTAAGAATATACAACATATCCTCCACGTTCAGATGGAGTGTGACACAAAGAGGTGATTTCCCTAGGACAACATACACAGCAAACTACTGAATCAAATCAGGAGCTCAGATCTTCTGGAACCAGTGTAAAGCCTTGTCTTTTGAAATGTACTGTTACTTCAAGTGGCTGATCCCACCAGGGAATTAGTATATTACTGTCCTTGTAATTTAGCAGATAGCTTCTAAAATGTATAAACAGAACCAGCCATTTTCTGCTGCCAGGGAAAGCACCATATGGCTGGAATTGTGGATTTCTTGCAAGGTGCCATGAAACTGGTAACGCGTGCTGTGAAGTCCCCTGGAGGTCCAGCAGTACAATTCTGCCAAAGACAAGGATCTACACAGAAAGGATGATTTGGACACACACAGGTGAAATGGGGTTTAGAACAATTTTTATTAGTATAATTTTCTCCCCTTTAGATCCCTTTCAGATACTTCTGAAAGTATTGGTGTTGCCCTGGAGTTGACGTTACTAATTAATCCTTCAGAAGTTTGATAATATATGTATCGATTTATGTTTCTGTCATGTGTTGTATCATTATACGAAGCCGCAGCATGGCCTGGCATCACTGAAAAAATCTGTCAGTGGATGTTTTGTTCCATTTCAGTGGGTGATTTTTGTTCTATACAGTCTTTGTATGAACAGAGAGGGAGTTATTTTCAGACATTCCTGAAACTGAAATAACTGCACAGTGTTAGTACAAACAGCGTGAAACAAATGTACAGACACTTCCCCCTGCAGATGTTTTTAATTTTCTGATTAATTCTCCCAATGTAATTATAGCAGTGTGGGAAACATTGGCAACAATATGTCTGTAGTCAATATCCTTTCTGTGTTTCATTATGAAGTTGGAAATACTCCTCTGTGCTAGGAAGGTAAAATCCAGTACATCTTGGGAACTGTGGCTCTAGAAACTGCTATCTCTTCATAGTGAAATGGGTTCTACTTTCAATCAAAACCCAAGAAAACAAAAAAGGCAAATAGTGGTATTTCTTGTTGAGGTGCTGAACATCCTAACTTAAACTTCAGTTTACAACAATTTTTTCAGTTACTCTTTGCTTGTCTGCATGATAATTAGTTAAGTCCTTAAGATAAATAAGTGGAAATCCTTACGCTAAAAATTGGAAGTAAGACTGAATTCATTCAAAGCAAAACGTTTCCCAAAGTATTCCATAAGCTGTCATTTGTGGGAACTGTGGTGCCTTTAGGAAAGCTCACTAATGCATGGTACAGCTCATCATTCAATTCCCATCCATCCATTGAAAAAAATCCATGCATTGTTATTTATTATTCTTCTTGAAGTATACTGATTGCTTCACAGAAGAGATGGAAAAACATGACGTTTATTCAAGGGGCTTTCAGTGTATGCTTCAGCTGTATCACAATAATTGCGACAAAAATAGAGGCAGCAATGGATGTATCCCAGTATAAAAAATACACGTGTGATTCTTCACTGTAGTACTGAGGAATACAGTCTCATACTGCTGTCAGTCCTTTCATGCTTAGTCATATATGCTATAGCTTCTGATCAAACAACATTTTTTGTTTCCAAACCATCATTTGCATACCTCGATAGTATCCTTTGGATTCATATGATGTATATGTCATACCAACGTGCAGATGGATGACGGTGCATGTCAGGTAACTACAAATCTGTCAACAATTGTATTTCAGTGTTGTTTTATCTTTGTGTAAATGCAAGTGTGTGTTTGGAATTTGTGCAAAGCCAGATTTGTCCATTTATCCTCTAGTCGGATTTGCAGGAATGGAAAAGCTGTAGTTCTCTTTCAGATGAATTTGATGAGGTTGTACTCTGTGTGGCATGTGCGGAGACCAGCTCTTCCATGCACAGAGATGCACCTAATTTATGTGCACCTGCCAAATGAACTAACGACATTTTGTGCTACTCCTTTTAGGTCATCTCCAGATTATGGCATGAAGCCATCATGCATCACTTTTTCAGTTTCCCATCCACAGCACAGCTGAATGTGGTCCTAGACTCAATTCTCTTGCAGTAAATGGTATGGGAGCTGGCTTTTTAAATATACCCACTATTCAGATGCCTGTGTAATTAGGCTTTCCTTATAGAGTTTATCAGCAAGCATTGCCCTTTCCTACTTCATAATTAGCATCTAAATTATGTATATTAGCTCAAGATTTTAACAAAGCTTCAAAGGATCTAGGTCTGGAGAGTGCATCAAGGAAGAAATAAATATTTTAAGGAGTAAAATACATAAAACGTGTGGAGATTATAATGGAAGTGCATTACTTTTGATGATGTCTTGGGTTAAATATTCTGATATCAGCATACCTGCAGTATAAAATTCTGTGGTTTGTAGAATTTAAAGACTGCAGAACCATCATACCACTTCGCTTCTGCTTTTTCCACTCATAGCTGAGGCAGGTGCTTGGATGTATATGCAAATATGTTAAAGTTAATGGGCCTTATATGAATGCAAGCAGTTGCCAAAATTGATGGTAAAATCAGAACCTTCTTTAGTAAATAAATGAAAGAACAGCTTTTGTACAGATCTCTTGACACTTTTATACTAAACTTATTCTAAAAACCAAAGTCATTTAGGCAGAACAATGAAATTTAGTAACATCATAAAAACAAAGAAGGGTCAGGAAACATACAGTGAAGTTTTGCTGAAGCTGCACCAACGTCATACTGGTCTAAACTTTGTTTAATCACCATGTTCATGTGTATGCTTGCATTTGCCAAGCAGGATGTTTTTTTCAGCTGATTTAAACCAGCGTATTGGATCAATGCTTTACATAAGTACATACATCAATGCTTTACATAAGTACATCCATTGGATCAGTGTTTTACATAAATGAAGAATGCTGCCTGTACCATGCAGCTGGCATGCTAAAAGAAAAAGCCCGGGTTTTCTTGAACTTGCTACCTTGCTTGCCACAGTGGGAGGCAGAAATGTAGGGCACATCTTCCTTAACACATTCATAGGTGGATGAATGTGTGGTGTGCAAGAAAGGCTTGACACCAGATGCAGTTGTGTTCATGTAATAGACACAATATTTGTAGGGTTCACTCTAGCTTTTGACACCTGCTCTTCACCGATCAAGTGTGATTGTGCTTGCACGTTGGAAAGAAGCTGACTGCATTCTTGCAGGCCCTCAAGGGGCTTGTATTTTTACTTTTCACAGTAATAGATGAAAAATGAACAGAGCAAACTGTTGGTATGGTTATCCAAAGTTCATTTTCCCTTTCTGATTATTGTCCTGCAACTGTTTCTTTAACCCACTCTATTGATTTAGGGAAGGAAGGGTTAGTGCTGTGCCACAGCCACCTGCTCCTTGGGGAAAGCATAAATAATCCCAGAAAAAGAAGGGGAAGAAAGGAAGGGGAAAAAAAAACCCTGAAGATTGACTGGGGGCCCTAGTGGATTCCTTCTTACACCAGAGCATCATTTAAGTCTATGTTCTTCCATCTACCTTGTTTGCAGTAAATAGCTGCTCATTATGTCAGGTCAGGCAAGCGCTGTGGCGTCACAGCTCAGCAGCCGCGATCAGCTTGCCAAGCGTGCAGGGGACAGCCTCCAGGGAGCAGACGCATGTGTCAAGTTCTTGAGCTGTCAAGGCTCAAAGCGACAGTTTATCTGGAGAGTTTAAAACATCCTTGCAAAGTTTCCCCTTCTTCCCTTCCCCCCTCCTCTTGTTGACAACCTGCTTGAAAGAAGACAGATGCTGGAGCAGTTTTCTTTAGACTTGTTTAATTCCACAAGGTGCAATGCACCAAATACAATTCTGTCCTTCTTTTAAGAGGCCAAGTTGAAGAGGCAGACACGTTGTTGAGTGGAGGGCAAGGGATACTTTATGCTAACACAAATATTTCCACATGAATTTGATGCTGTCATTGTGCCTTCCTTATGTTCTTTGCCCACAATAAATAAACTATGTTAAAGTTCCTAGAGCAACCAAAGAATTATGCCTGGGGTGACATTTTTCAAGCCACTTTTCAACCACAT
Source organism: Fulmarus glacialis (assembly GCF_000690835.1). Classification (NCBI taxonomy): domain Eukaryota; kingdom Metazoa; phylum Chordata; class Aves; order Procellariiformes; family Procellariidae; genus Fulmarus; species Fulmarus glacialis. Next base: position 60,795 of record NW_009203136.1, on the reverse strand, counting down.
TTAGTTGAATATTTTATAGCCCTTTAACACAGCACCAAGTTATCAATATGACATGTATTTTTCCCTTGCATCATTTTAGCCTTAGAACACAATAGGGTTGTCTATGGATTTATTTGCATGAAAATAAGATTTATCGTGTAAACAGAGCTGAATCACTTATGACAGCATATCCTACAATGCCAGTTTCATATCACTGTCACCTTTGCAGGCTGATTCTGTTCATGGTACAAATCCAGAGCCATTTGTCCTGGACAGTATGTCCAATAGACTATGCTTTAAAAATATAACCTCTCAAAAAAAAAAAAAAATTTATTCTGTACTCTCTTTGTAGTTTATCATCCTCCGATCACAAGGAAACAGATTTTCACGCAGGGCAAACCTTCTTCTTCTCCTGAGTGCCTTTTGCTATGCATGAAAGATAATTTCTACATTTGCTTCCTAAGTTGTACATGCATCAGGAGGAGAGGAAGCATGCCCTTTCAAGACATCTTCTCTCTTTTTACTGTGCTTCCTTTCTGTCTTCTACAAACATAACCCAGACAGTCAGTAAGAGAAAACCTTCCTTTCAGACGATCCTGCCATTGCCCATTTCCATAGAACAACAAAAGTGATGATAAAAGTAGTGAAGAAAAGCTGAAACATTCCTCTCTCACCACCACTTTTGCAGTGCTTCAGCTCCTTGAGTAACTGCCTTTCTCCATCAGAAGTGACAGAGTTTAGAAGAGCTCCCCACAGGGAAAGGCATAGTTTAAACTGGGGAGTAGACAGAAAGGTGTATCAGGTTTAGTCTTCACTCTTCATACAGCTTAGGGAGTGCCCTTGAGCTGTCTGCAGACACAAGTGATCTAATGCGTTGGACTTCCACATGTGTATCCTCAAACTTAGGGCCAGCAATCTGGTCTGCATGGCATTCTCACTTCTCTGTATGGTTTCCCAGTGCAGATCATAATGCATATGCACACAGCACTGAACAAAAAGGCACTCACTCATCCATCCTTTACAGGTAACCAGTCAGGTTTGGAGTTAGCATCACAACCCTGTGGCAGCTCTGTTTGATTTGCAACTTCCAAAAGTCTGTCTGGAAAACCTGTTCTCACGGAAGCCATTTGACTAACCAGAGGTCAATTATAACATCCATCCATCCTTTGGTATCTACTTCTTCAGAATGGGAATGCTCACAATAATCATATTTGCAAAAGACATCAGCTAATGTCTGAACCTCTTCTTAGAGGCTCCTTGCTAAATGTCTTTAGGTGGCCATAGTCTTTTCAAGTGATTCCTATGATTTTCTTCTGACTTCCACCCAAATTCAGACAAAAGAAATCTATACTGACCCTGATAGCACTAGCAATGGCATCAAGTCTATTTCTCTGGTCTAGACAGTTTCCTGTGCCTCTCCCAATTTTCTGAAACGTTGTGTTAGATATTGCATCCAAACCTGAATTGACAGGTTAGTTACTGCCAGCAGGGCACTGCTAATCTCACTCAGATATAGCACAGAATGCCTTACAGTAGCACTAAGCTTTACACACGTGGCCTGCATCATGCTGAACTTGTAGCATGCACAGCCTGAAATTGAAGAAAAGGAAGCTCAGTCACTGTGGTACAAGTAATCTGTCTTTTCCCATACTATCAGCAGGCTGTTAAGATAATTTTTGAAGCAAAAAAAAAATATTGCAGATCAGCTGTCATTTCTTGATTGCTCTGCAAATCTTTTTGAGTCACCCCCTCTATGTTTGTCTGGCAGCTTACCAGCCGCTGGATGAGCATCTTGGACTCTTTCAGATCTGTAAACTGAGCCTGGATGTCATGGCACAGAGACGCCACAATATAAGGTCTCTGAGCAAGTTTCCACAACAAAAAAAACAGGAAAGTAACCTTCTCCAGCAGTAAAATTTTACTAGCAATGCAAGTACATATGGTAACTTTTAGGCTTCTCAAGCCTACGCTTAGCACAGCACAGGCTCATGGAGTACCGAGTCACAAGGTGAAGATTTGGAGTTACATCTGGGTATGTGATCTCCAGCTGGTGCTCTATGCTGCTTGGGCAATCGCATTCCTCTGTGCAACTCCTTCACAAGGACAGCACAAGCTGGCCTTCCAGAACTGAACCTACATTATTTTCAGCTCCAGCCATCCCCTCTCTTATCTGTCCTACTGCATAACTAAGTGTTGATGACTGATATTCTTCCTGTTTGTTGTATTCAGCATCCTTAATCTTTTCTTCCACTATGTGACTGCACACTGTGTGAGAAAGACTGAAGTAAATGAAGCAAATATAACACTCCATGTCAGAGTTTCTTTACATCCTTTGCATAAGCTGGTAAGTGGCATAGAAATGCTCATGAGGCAATTAACTTCTTTTTAATGCAACGGAAGATGTGAAGGATGTATCCTAAGCATAGGGCTATGCTTTGAATAATGAAGAGAAAATAAAATACTGAACATGCTGTCTTTCTCTGTACTGAATAATAAAATGAACCTATGAAAAGTATGCGATCATAATGCATATGACTGGTTGAACAACCTTGCAGCTGGCATAATCAGACTTTTGGGGGCATGATGCACTATGCAAACATGATGTTATTTCAACAAAGTTTTTTGTCTACAATACAGAAACCAAGCAGATAGTTTGTAAAGATACTTTTTTCTTAAATGGGTTTCATATATGTCTCCATGGAGAGCAATGTTTGTTCATACCACATTGGAAAGCAGGAGTTAGATTATAGAAATTGCCGAGTACTACAGTGATTGATGAATGCATACTTTAAAATTATTTTTTCCTATTACATGGAAATCAATAACCTCGATACATCTCCTCATGACTAACATGATTCCAAAATCACAATTTGTTCTGTCTCTTCTACACCTTCCAGTAAATTGAGAAAGTGATAAGGTTAACTATTTTATGTGGCATTTAGATTTGTTTTTGACAGTGGCCTATGAACAGTGACCTTGTTCACAGCAACCCATGACCATGCCTTTTGAAGGAGCTCTTCTGTGTTGTGTTGTGACAGCTTTGAAAGATGTATCACCATCGTCAGAAAGCCTTCCTGAACTTTGAACCATGTTTTTAAAAAGATGTACTTGATCTTAAACAGCAGAACTGTATGGATTTGGTTTTCTTCACTAAAATTCAAGATTTCAGAGATGGTAAGAGAATCCAGGATACCACTGTTAGGATTCTGTTAGTGTCCTGCTGGTTATATGGTGCAGTGGAAACTTACTAAGCCATCCTTTAGGATATCAAGTCTCTATCCATTTCAGGAATGTTCAGAATTATAACAAGGGAGCACTTCAATTCATAAAAACCAGGCTGCAATCAGGAAAAGAGAAATTATCAGAATGAAGTCTTTAAGTGCTTTTTTCCTGTTAAAATGCATCAAACTGAATAACTGAGCTGTATTATTGCTATTTGAGGAAAATTTACCTAGTGATTAGAAAATGTCATTAAAAGGAAAATGATTGGCTGTAAAAGTCTTTCCCTGATAAAATGTGTTGACCTAAATGATATTCCTCAAAGGTAAGTCAGAGTGTTATGTGATGTTCTCTTATCGATTGTTGATTCTATGTGTACCTCTGGGAACAGAAACTGCAAAGAAATGTTTTGAAAGGAAAAAGAGTGACCTTTTCTATGGAGGCATTTTAATACTATGTGATGCTGAAATAAATAACTGGAAGTATAACAAAGGAGGAAAAAAAGCTTTGTGAAAAAGTAAACATTTTTATATATTCAGGATGAAATCAGAGTTATAATACAGCAACAGCTATCTACACTGAAAGCTATAATCTCAAACCAGCTCTTTACATTAATGCACTCAGTATTGGAGAGGTAAGGTAAAGTAGCAATCTTTTGCATAGAAAGCATGAAAGCCCCATCTGGGATGATAAATAAAGTGTTGCATCATTGTCATAGTTAAGAACCAGAAGCTTCTACAGTAATTTTTTTGCAATCCTTTTATATCAAAAAAGTAATATTTTCTGGGGTTTTTTGTTTGTTCGATATTTCAGTCAAAGATAGTGGTATTGTTCATTAGCCAAGCCAACTCTCATATCCTTAAAAGAAGAGGCTTGGTAGATGCTATAACAGTAGAAGGAAATTAAGCTACTTTTATGTAACTGAAATAACTTGAAGATCATGATTACTTTTAGCGCAATATTTGAATCATGTTACTGGAAAGCTTATTACTGGGCCATCTGTCAGGCTGACTTATATATGCTAAGTTATATACAAGCCTTACAGGGAGCACCATGTGACTTATTATTCATCTGTCTAAAGAGAACTAAACAATCCATCCTAAGCCTAATGTATTCCAAATCCCAAGAGGAGGAAGGAGGGTAAGTGTGGATCTATAGAGGGTTATGACCTTTAAGAGAACTCCAATTACAGGTACTGTGGGTAATTTCTCTTGGATCTGTACATGCCTCGAGACTAAGTAGTTGCTATTCTCATGTTCAAGATATGGCTATATAAACTAACATATGTCATGAAAGTTCTCCCAAACATTTTAGCTGGAATATATTTTGGACATGGAATTAATGAATCATAGGAACAGTTTAATACTCAAACATAGCAGAATGGAAATAACAAGGCATTTATATTAGAAGGAGTTTTTGTAACAGAGTGCAAATACAAATATATTTTGTTTAGACAGAGTATTCCATTTGTGTTTTGTATCTCGTTATTGCTAAATTATAGTAGGCATAAAACTGAGTAAACTGAGATGAGTAGATGGTATTAAGAAGAACTAAATCTAAAGATGGGATACCAAGTCTTGACAGGGGGATGCAGTAGAGGCTTAAATCTTCACCTTTCCTTCCAAGAAAAACCAAAATCCGCCCCCCCCCCTTTTCTTTTTTTTTGCCTTAGAGAGAAATCTGGTACTTAAGTTTTTCTGCATTTTTAAAAGTCTATCTGGAATTAGAAATAAAGTATAGAAAAAATGCACAAAATTGCCAATCCATTCTCGGACAGAGCTGGCAAGCACAGGCTTCCTAGTGTTTAGCTGGAGCTTTGTAGCTTCCCTGCTGTGGTATCAAAGGCATACATAAGTACATAGAGTTTCTCCCTTCCAAATTTGGACAACAGAATTTGCTCACTTTTATATTCAACATTTGTGTGAATTTACCCACTCTTTAGTTTACCTCTGCTCCTCATCAGCATTTGAAACCACAGGAAATATGTCACACTGCTGTGACCTGGAACAATGTCTTTTTCTTTCGGGCAAAGTCTTTCCAAACTCAGAAGCTACGTGGTGATAATTTATGTTATTCTACTTAATGACACAAAAATTGATCTCTCTGTGTCTGAAGATGTTTAAATTTTAATGTGCAGAGGGTGGGACAATAAAAACATAGTACAACAGTGCGTTGTGGTTCAGTCCATGTATCCCAGGCAACAGGAGGAGGGAAGGAGCAGAAGTCCCAATGGCAGAAGCTGGGCTGGAGGTCTGCCTGCCCAGCAGATCAGCTTGGCCCACAAGTTAAGAGTAAGCCAGCGCCCACCAGAGCTCAGTAAAGCAGACGCTTCAACAGAGGAGGAAGGTGGGAAAGGAGACATTCACCTTGTCTCTTGGAGAAGCTAGCTGCAAGGGAGGAGGAGGAACGAGAATGCCTGGCAAAGGAGAGCACTGCAGAGCAAAGCAGTATTTTGATACTAGTCAGGAATTTTCCCAGCATCTCCAGTGCTTTCTTGGACTGAAGAGATGGATCAGGCCAGCAGTAACACGCCTAGCTGATTCTTCAGGTTCTTTCCTTCCATATGTGTTTTTAATAATAACTGCAAGACACGAATGCAGTCAGGAGCTCTGCCACAATGCTGTGGTCCAGTACCCCAGCCGTATGCATGCACAGCAGGAACAGCAGCACATCTCCCACCCCCTGTCACATCCCAGCAACTGGAGCTGCTGGAGCAAGAGGTCATCTGGGACTCTGCCTGGCCGTAGCAGCCACCCTCCAACCACGCAGCCTGCGTGTCACCCCCAGCCTTGCCCCTTGCCCTCAGCCCTGCCTGCTCTTGCTGGAGCAGTTGTTTCCTGCAGAAGCAGCTTCAGTGGCTGTTGTCATGTTCAGTGGTGGTCACTGTTTCAAGTGTTGACACAAGTTTGTATCATTTGCACCTTTTGATTTATTTCTTAAGTTTTATCTTCTTTTTACGTTACCATGAATGTTACCACCTGTCTCTTCTCAACACTACAGAATATTTACACTGTGAGAATTGTCACTACCTACAGTTGCTTGTTTTTTACATTTTTTTAGTGTTTTATGACTTTTTTCAATATTTTTATGCACCTTTGCTGCTGTTATTTTCGTTTAATGTTTGTACTCCTTTTTTTTTTAGTTATCATTGACTTCATTTATTTTTCCCTTTTGCTCATGCAGTCTGTTTGCATTTGATTTCTATTCTTATCTCTCTTTGCATTTGATATCATTGTTTGCACAATTCATACCAATAAAACATTTCTGGTTCACTGCACTGTTTGCACAAGCAGCCTGCCTTCCAGGTGAGAGGCTCAGGCGCAAAAGAGTAGGATAGCATTGAGATCTGCGCAGAGCCCCTTGTCTGCCATACGCAGCCAGTCACACTTGGAAGGGAGAAGGTGGAGGGGGAAGAAATGACAAAAGAATAAGACGAGCAAACAAGAAACACTTGCAGAAAGAAGGAGCTATGAACTCAGAAAATATGAGATGCCAAACATGTCAGGTTCCCTACAAAACAGGCACTTAGATTTTTCTTGCTCTCATAAGTAGCAAAACAAGAAAAATGGGTCCTGACATTCCCCCTTGAGTGGGATGATCCCATCCTCTATTTGCTGTAAAATATAGCAAAAAATAATTATTTAATTGACTAACTGAAAGTCAGCCTTCAATGCGATCCAAATAGGCTTCTGCCTTCCCTTTCAGACCACCAAACGCACCTTGCAGTGTCACGTGGAAGTCACCAAGGCAGTAACTGAGATCCCTTGGTAAGGTGTTTTGATGCTTGTGAATGGCTTTGTGAAGCAGGGGGCACACAAAGGTGGTATTGACACGTAGGTAGCAACTTCACAGCTCTGTTAAAGTCCAGGGCTTCTGTGGCTGTTACAAACAGGCCTGGCTGAGCTCAGCCCAGCTAGAGCTGTGGGACACATGGGTGTCATGCAGCTGCCCACACTGCCTGCCACTGACGACAGTCATATGCCAGTGGGGATCTACCATGGCCTGAAAACACAACAGTACGGTACCTTTTTTGGCTGATGAAGACTTGTGTGGCCCACAGGAAAGCAAACAGAGATTAGCATCCTGTCTGTACCTCTGGTGCAGCCTTTAAAGCCCATGCACGTAATGCTCCTTGTTTTGGTACACGCATCAAATCAAGACAATGTGGATTGCAAGCAAGCGATGTATTCTCACAGACTGCTAGGAGGACTAATGACCTTGTTACTCCAAACAGCTCAGGAAGAAAGTTGGAGCTGCCAGGAGCAGTTGACAAATGACTAGGACAGCTTTTTTCCTTGCAGTTAAGGGGAGAGTGCATTCATTCACTGATGCAACACACAAAGGCCAAGCTCAGAAGTGAGCCCTGTGAACACTCTCCTTGCCTGTGAACATCAACACCTTTTCATGATCCTCCCCATTTTGTAGCTTGAACTACAGTCATCACCCTTCCCTCTCTCTGCCTACGTGGTGTGGCAGAAGGTGCGGGGAGGCATGTTACCTGCTGATGGGTGTGACCGTTGCAATCCACTGGCAGCAGCGTTGTGAGCAGAACAGAGTCATATACTTGAGAAAAAACATATCTAATCAAATAATTTCCTAGAGAACAAACAGGCTACCACACATGCCAGAGGCTAAGAGCTAGAGGCTACAGCAACCAGCAAGGCCACCTTCCACAGCTGCTTCCTTGGGGAATGAAGGTGTTTTGGGTGGCATGCTCAACAATGGCACAAAAACCTACCCTGTGCTCCTGCTAATTTCACACAGGTCATACCTAACCTGATCATGTCTTAAACCAATCCGTCAAATGATCCAGTGTAATCCATTGTGAAACCTCAGCCTTCTCAACAGATGTGTGCTAGCTGTAGTTCTGCCTTGGCAGTTCTAGCCAGTTGGAAAACAACACCTGAGATGAAGGCCTTTCTTACTAGTGACTGTCCCCCAGAGAAGGAATTAGGATTTGGAACTGAATTTTCCAAAGTTTATAAAGAAGGCTACGAGACTGTCCCAACGCCGGTCAGTGTAGGCCCTTAGTACCCTCAGGTAACTTTGCTTCAGGTTAGCAAAAGCCAATGATGTTTCAGAAGGAGCCACCGATATTTCATGTTTCTTAAGGTAATATTAATAATGTGCTTAAAGTAGGTGCCGCAAACTAAACATTTAGAGGTAGTAAATACCCTTCTATGGACTAAGAAATAGGACTTCAGGTATAGTGAAGACTTGGCAGTCATGATTTTAAGTACCCTATAATACAGGCACACGTACAAGGTATTGTCACTGGAGCAATTTGACCGATCTCTTTATGCAAACCAGTACAACAGGTTTGTGACCAGGCTTAGGTCACCGTTCACTGAACACAGTTGAACAATGAACACAGCTGTTGGTGTTCAGAATTTGTATGTAAAGTGATCGGAGATCTGTTGGCAAAACATGGTTCCCTCCGACATTTTGTCCGAGTTCATCTTTTACTTCGTGTAAGTTCATTGCATTTTAGAATGGTCTCAACTACTTAAACTAAAATGAAAAGTGTTAGCATTGGCTAAAAGTTTATTTACCCAGCCTTTGTCTTCTCTAAGTAATACCAGGGGGAATAACCATTCCAGAGGGAATGGACTAACATATGATGTTAATCAGATATATTGAGTCACAGGATAATTTCTAGATGAGCAGATTCTCTTTAAAAAGCTGTTTTACAAAAATAGTGATCATTCCTTTACTTTCACATTGTGAGACCTGGATCTTTTAAAGTTCTTTCTTCACTTATCTACCAGGTTCATACATTTTTAAATCTTATATTTTCCTATGAAACTTTTGAACCTTTCTAATGGTAGCTGCTCCATTAGCCCCCCCTTCAGAGCTTTGTTCTAATCTGTAGAAGCGATTTGCAGAGTCACCTTACACCAAAATAAACCGAGTCTCTGTACTGAAGTCAGTGAGTTACAGAAGTGATTAATATAGAGGAATCTGTCTGCACATGGCTGGAAAGGTAACCTTTTTTTTTAGTTAATATTAAGTAGATTGTTTTGGCATAAAAAGACGAGAAGGAGGGGGAGAGCAGGCCGGAGGAAACGTCATTGTGTACGACATTTTTTCAATCAAGCAGGGAGCACAGTCTCATACCAGGTACTATTCTTTAAACCTACAAAGCAGTCTTTAGCAGCCAATGGACTAGAGTCCACGCCTTGAAGAAGATAAACACCGTTTAGTGTTGCCATACAGATATCTCTCTCTTTTTATTTTTTCTTGAGTTGTAACTAATGTTTGGCTACATCCTGATAACATCTCTCCCATGTAAGTTCCAGATTGCACAAGATCAGGATATTTTTCAGAGTCACATTTTTGCCTTACAGCAAAATGTTGATACCATCAAGACTGGCTAGATTACAAGCAATCACAATTTTTTAAAGTCGTGTTTCATATTAACACAATAAATCTATCACCTGAGCAGATAAAATTATATGCTGGATAAGATCTTATAGTTTATTTGTTTACAAAACTGCCAGAATGATTTTTAGGACCTTATTTCACTGTGTCCATGTAGACACAACTGATATAAGCGCTGGATAAGATTACAGTTTTGTTCTGCCTCCAAGAAAATGCATAGTATTCTTCCTTTGTTGGGGGAAGTTGCTGTGGCTTAGTTTTTCCCTGAACATCTCCAGGTAGGTGGCTGGAGACTCTTTTAGGCAACTGGGAGCCGCTATAAAACTATTTTAATTTTGTGCTCATCCTTTTTAAGGTATAGGTACTCACCCTGCACTGCGGGGGCGGGGGGTAAAATGAGCCTGTGGGACAGCCAAAACGGTCATGAGAACTAGGAAGCAGCAATGACATCCTCGTCTCAGGTTGTGTTTGTTTTCACAGTGGCTCACAGTGGATGGATGAGTGAGTGCTTCTCATTGCAGTACCTTTTGGGGAGAGAAGGCCCTTGCCCAGTGCCTGGCACTGGGGACTGGCGGCTTGCTTATTTAGATCAAACTCTTTGGAAATCACAGGAACAAATGCATGCAGCAGCCAGTGCCCAGGCATGCCTTTTCCCCTTGGTGGCATGGCCTCTTGGCAGTCCTGTTAGCCTGGAGAGCAGAGGGTTGATGCTGTTGTTTCATAGGGCTGGTTACTGCCCCTGGCCAAGAGAGCTCAGCACCACTCCAGGTTTGTCCTGGCCATGGCCCATTCTTCTTTCTCATAAAAGTAACCCATCACATGGAGGTGAGCGGAAGAAATGTGTTGCTCACGGCTTTGGGAGCATCACAAGGGACAGGGAAATGTCCCTAAGGTGGCTGCAGCCAAGGCTGTGAGGTTAGAGCACATCAGTGGCACCCACAAAAGGAAACCCCACTGTGAGCATCTTGCTGACCTCAGAAAACCAGAGGCTGTAGCAGTGCATGCACTGGATATAATTATCTGGCCAACAGGTATGTGGTAGAGTCTTGGGTATATTTTCTTCATTGGAAAAAAAATGACCGGGCAGAATATTTTAAAAGCTTTAAAGATAAAAAGCCCTGGATTGCTTTATTATATGTTGAATACTTACTCAATATTACGAACCGGAACAAATGTATCTACCGTGTAGTAGACACAGGCCTGTATCGGTAATACCAGTAGTAATCCACACTAACAGTAGTTATCTTCAGTAGTTGATTATTGCAAGTAAATAGGTATTTATTTAGCATTTGCTTTCATTGTAGATCTACATGAAATATGTCTTTGGGATTTTTAATTGAAAGTGTTAGCAGATGATCCATTTTGCAGTTGTTCAGTACAACAGTGAAAAGACTTCATGATTGGATTTGTACTCTTCTGCCCTTAGTATGTATACATTCCTATCGATTCAGGTAATGCATCCATCAGGGAAATAAAAATGTTAGGCCTTACTTAATTAAACCAAATTACTTTTGTGGCTTTTACATAGTTTTGCTTATTTTTTTTCCCTTCTGGGAGTCCCATTAACATGTGTTGAGCTTTGCCTTTTATTTGTAACCAAAAAAATAAAAGCAGGAGATAACTTCTGTGAATTGCAGTCATATGTAACCTATCAGACAGCACAAATCAAAAAGCATTAACTGAACATCCTTTAAAGTAACATTTAACTTTAGAAAAGAATCAGAAAGCTGGAGGATCTAAAATTATTTGGCTTGAATCTCTGTTGCCATATTCCTTTTGATACAAACCTCTTTGTATGTTCAGAACTGCAGCTGACTGCAAAGCAAGTTCCAGATATAAAAAGGTCTTAACTGGAGACGAGGAACACAAAAATATCTGTAGGTAAATACTTACACAATACAACTGTCAGTAGTACTGTAATTTCAGTGACCACACCATATGCAATCTGCAGGGCTGGAGGAAGGGTTTCAGAATATGTATTCTGGAACACCCAAGCTTGCCCCCTGTAAAAGTAATTCAAATCCATAAAATTCAGAGATTACTTTGTACATCTTTGATTTGCAGTTCTTGCAAATCCGTAATGATTGTGTGAAAAGTGCTTGCTTCAATATGCATGTCTTTATGCACCTATATAGGGTGCATAAAATAGGGGAATATAATTGGCAAACCTCCATATTCCTTGCTTATCCCCATTCTTCCATGGTGTCAGCATTTCTGTGTCTTACACTTGCCTGGAATTCCACAAGCAGATTTAGAAGGAGCTCTAAATGAATGGTAATGCTAAAGAAACCAATTTCTTCAGTATATTGAACAGTTTTTATAATATTAATAATTAGATTCTCAGCCAAGATAAACTTTCATGATTCCTATCTAAATTAGAGTTTTCTTTCCTCTGCAAATCTTCCAAACTATGCAACAAAGAGGAGCCTATTTTTCTTGTGGAGTTTTTTTCAATAATCTACTCTGAAACACACTTTCCTGGGGCGGGAGCAGGGGGAAGGGAGTCTCAAATAGACAAAGAATGCAATATCTTATAATAGCTGACAACCCTCTCACTTCTGCTTGACTTTATTTTCATAGCAATTTATAACAGATACGTCAGTTATTTAGGAGGACAGTAATTACATTAAAGCATTAATTTGTTTTCAGTAAGAATGTATCTGTAAATAGCTAGATGAGTACAAAGTGAAAATTTTACCAGCAGTGATTACACAGCCACTTCCTGAGCATCCTGAGAATGTTGTAGGCTCTTTCTGATTACAGTGGGCTTTCATTTTCTTACTTGCAAATTTGGTATCACACAGAATTTCTGAACTAAATAAATAGTTTTCCACACTATTTTCTACATGATATAACACTGAAAAACAAGCTGGGTCTCTGGACTTAAAAACACAGATTCATTCACCTTCTTAAGACTTTTTTCACATATGCAATATATATGCAGTTACAAATATATTGTTCACAGATATTACTGTGTTTTACTAACTAAGCTAAGTGAGGAAAAAATAATAATAGAGGCTTTAACAACCAAAGTATATTCTGAGAAGATGTTTGCCATTAACGCTACAACAAGAAGCATCTCCCCACAGATGTTAAGAAAAAGCGGTAACTCTAGCTCTGTCTCTTGGAGAGAAACTTATGTGCTTCCTGGAATGATTAATGCTCCTCATGAGTGAGAGAGCTTTTTCTTTTTGCCCAGATACCTGTTAAGACTGTCTTAACCCGTGGCACTTTTAAAGAGTACCAAGGGGCTGCAAGCGAGCAGGATGGGATGGGACAGCCAGGCAAGTCACAGGAGAGTATGACGGGAAATGGAAAGTGGTTCAGCACACCACTGTTGGGAATGTGCCAGCACCACAGCTAACCCAAAGAGACTGTAGTCCTGATTAGGCATAGTGCAGTAATGGAAAACCATCAGATTCATTCTGTATTCAAGGTGGGCAGCTGTTTAACAATTTGTTTCACAACAAAATGTTGACAGAACAAATCCAAAACAACTCTGTATGCATGTTTACATGGGAAGCTATTGGCATCAGCAGTGCATTTGAAGGTGTGTTTCAAGTCCCTTATGCTTTTTGTAACATTTTCAAATGCATTGCTGTCTTCAAGATGACAGGAAATTCAGGTCTGCCTTCCTCCTGGGAGATCTTTATTCACAGACAAGTCAAAAACCCTTGACAAAAGGCAACCAAGGGAACTTGCTGACCTTTTAGCTGCCTGTCTAACATCAGTGCAAGTATTGCTTCCTGATAAAATGAGAAATTCAATTTAAGGGGAAACGTAGCAGGTATTTGAGTAGGCTCTCATTTTATTTTAGTTCTTGGGCTGTCTCTCAAACAGAAAACAAATGTAAATAAACAGGACTCCATCCTTCATTCCTGTGCAGTTACCAGAGCTAACAATGCTGCACACAAGGGTAACATCATTCTTGCACCATTGTCCATCTCTCTGTGTGCTCTCTCATTCACTCATTCATGTTTATCTCCCCCCCAAAAAACTGTCATTTATATTATCCCATACCTTTATATTATCCCATTAATTTTTGTCTTTAATTTTAGGAAGAGAGGTCCCCTTCATTGAAAACCCGTCAGTATTACCTCAGTTCTTTGGAAATTAGCTGATCCCTCAACCATGGTTAACCACAGTAACTTCCATAGTTTGGACGAGAGGTTATAATGCCAGCATGCACAAAGCTTGCTGGGTTATAAGGGTAGTCTAGATTTGTGTCCCAACACATCCAACACCTTTTCTGTATGAACCCCTTTTCATCTTCCTCACTTGCCCCAAATGAACTATTTCTACTGTTTCTAATATGATCAACCTGAAAGCTTTGAGCTTTCATATGGGAAGTCTTGGCTGAAGAATGCATCAGGGACTGGAGCATCTCCCTTATGAGGAAAGGCTGAGAGCTGGTACTGTTCAGCCTGGAGAAAAGAAGGCTTAGGGGGATCTCATCGATGTGTATAAATACCTGCAGGGAAAGTGCAAAGAAGACAGAGCCAGGCTCTTTTCAGTGGTGCCCAGTGACAGGACAAGAGACAATGGGCACAAACTGAAACAGGGGAGGTTCCCTCTGAACATAAGAATTCTTTTCTACTGTGAGGGTGACAGAGCGCTGGCACAGGTTGCCCAGAGAGGTGGTGGTGTCTCCATCCTTGGAGTTATTCAAAAGCTGTCTGGACATGGACCTGGGCAACTGGATCTGTGTGGCCCTGCTTGAGCAGGGGAGTTGGACCACGTGACCTCCAGAGGTCTCTTCCAACCTCAACTCCTCTGTGATTATGTAATGCACGCAGGACATTTGAAACCGATAGACAAACTGGGTTCTTCAAAGGAGAAGAGATGACATTTTATATATAGAGAGAAAATGAAAGGAGCATGGGTCTCCAATTTTGAGAAAGACAGAATGACATTAAAAATACTTGCATTAATGTATTATAATTTGGAAGTATCTCCCTGTTGTACTCTGCCAACCAATTTTTTTGTTTTTAGTGTACTAACAATTAAAAACATTTCATACATAAAGTTACCTTCTCTGCTTTGGTGTGTGCATAAGGATGTGTTAATTTATTTGTATATAGGACACAAACTATTGGAAAGTTTCAAAAATAAATTATCTAACGCTTGTTGAAACTAACCCACCAGTCTAAGACTAAGTTGTGGTCCGTTATGAAAATTAACCCCAAAATGTAGAAATGTTTAAGTACAAAGTTTAATCTTAGAGATTTACACATCAGGCTTGATTTGTACATATTTATTGCATATCTTTGGCATCATTAGTTTAAATTTGCTAAGCTGGTCAATACAGCTGCATTTGGAAGCTATTGAAGTTTGTTCCCATCCTAAGGTTACCACAGAAAAAATACCTATTGTGAAGAGACAAACAGAAAAGGCAGAACAAGTCTGTTGTAAAAGACTTGTAAAATGACTGTATTATCTTTTGGGTTTTTGTTATCTGCAGTTAACATGCCTGTTGTGGATGGTGCTTTTAGGAACAATAGCACTTTAGCTTAGCTAGGTATTGTAGTATGGATGTATCTTGGTGTTGTGGTTTCAGTTTACTGCAAGTAATTAAAATACACTTGGTAACTAACTGCCTCCCTTCAAGTAATCTGTAAAATTTGTATCTAATGAATGGAACAAAACAGGGATTCCCACTTCTGCATTAGATGTCCAGGAATAAACATATGCCTTGAGAGCTATCTGCTTTCTTAACAACCCCTGCCGGTTATATGAACAGCACTGTATTCGAGCACATGGGAAACATCCTATAGCACTGCAGCACAATTATCTGTCATAGTAACCTGCTAAAATTCCCTGGCACCATGCAGACCTGCCAGCCAGCACCCTGCAAAGCACGTAGAGCATTGCTGGGACTGTTCCCAACAGGCAGTTCATGTGCAGCCAGCTTGTTTTGGACTTGAGGAGAGTTTATCTATACAGTTGTGGGCTGTTCTATGCAATTTGGCCTTAGTTGACCCCATTTAATGTATTAACATAGATTCAGCCTTTTATCAGGGCTCAGGCATGGCTGCTGGTTAACCATGGAAAGGGCAGTTATAGCAGAACTTGTGCATTGGCACAGCTGTATTTGCAGCAGTCTCTTTTTCACTATGTTCTTCTACTGCTCTTTCTACATCTAAGAATCTCACTGCAGTTGAACAAAACCAACAAACTAGTAATATTATGCTTCAGGTAATTAGGAATTAGTCTCCTGTAAAGGTGCATGTGGGAAGTGAGGTGACCAGCACTGAGTGGCCAAAGTCTAAGAAAGAGCTGAAGTCTCTGGTCTTCCTTGCTTGTGTTCTCCCCTCTCAGTAAAGCTGCAGTTACAGTGGATGTTGATGCTTGAGTCCCAGAACTGTTTCCCTGTGACACCACCAGCAAAATTAAAACTATTAGGAGCTTTTTCCTTCATTCATGTCCATGGTAACAAACATTACCATACATATACTGTATGTGCAGTTCTGCAATGCTGATTTCCAGTCCTTTTGACTGAGCTGTGAAGGTATTTTCTCATCAGTATTTTAGCTACGTATTACTACCCTCCCTGCTTGGGCAATAGGAAAGAAAAGGGTTTATTTGAAGGGAATTTATGGGAGGCAGGAAAAGGACAAGGAATTTTGAAGAATGAACTGGAAATGTAGAACTGCCTCATTTCTCCTGAGCTTTCAAAAGATCCAGGTAAATACTGCAGAGATACTACAGAAAGAGCATTTCAGATTGACACCATAGAGCTCTCTAGTATCCCCCCTAATTATTAGATGTAACTCCATAGGACCGACATTTTTCAGGATGTCATTATCATGAATCTTGGATTGCTGATGACTTTGACAACTAGAATTTAATGATTGAAATGCTGTCTGCATGCTCCATCAAAATACAAAAAAGACTTCTCACTGGAAATGAAAACCCACTTCCCTATGTAATACTGTCTGTTCTGCATTGCTTCAGTGATAATTTATCTCTCTTTTTTTTTTTAAAGTGACTGTTTCAGTATACTGAAGATACACTAAGGACATACAACAATCAGATCTTACCAGCTGTTTCATATTCAGCCCACACATCCTGCTAGGCATGGAAACTGCCCTTTCAGAACGGCCTTAGCTTCCGTGTGGACAAAGAAAAGGCAAAACAAATTGTCATAACTGATAAAAATAAGCCAGCTGCCTTTCCAGGGCAAGCTACCTCTTCAGATTTACATCGGCTAAAACAGTCCATTTTGTGCACTGCAGGGCGTTCTCCTCCACGTAGATGTATGGTCTGGTACTGTCCATTAGTATGCTTAAACTTTACTGCAGTTGTGTGTAGAGAACAGGGGCTTTACCAGTGGGATGGTGGAGTCTGTCAAACTCAAACACCTGCTAGCCCTACTGCCATGGATCACCACTCAATCCTAGAAACCAGGTTTTTGAAACATTCAGAAAAATCAGTTTCTTCAAATGTCAAGCTGGAAACAGAAATGCAGAACTAACGAGGTTTTTTGATACCTCTCTAAGACTTTGCACCTCTGCTCTCTGTTCTGGATGAAATTTTGCTGCTATAGGAAACCCTGATAGTTCAGGTTACAACCACAGATAAACACTCGAACTAAATTGTGGAGCTTCTGACATCTGTCTACCTATTATTTTTCTAACACATATAGCCTTCCTTGGAGAGCACCAGTCAAGGTTAGCAGCACAGAATCTCACACCAAGTTTTAGGAAAGTTAGATGATCACTTTCTTGATTCTCACCGGTGTTTCGCTTCAGCTAAAAACCAGGGTTATATTTACAAAAACAATTTTATTCCTTATTTTTGAACTTAACTATTAAGCACTACCATAGTGCTGCAACAAATTAGGGTTTCATGAGGACCAAAGTAGAGATCTGCAGGACTGCAGATAGTTTTTTTATACAGAAGTGCATATCATCTTTCAATAAATTCATATGTGCAGATTAATCTTTTAAGTACTCACTACCGAGATTTTAGCTGAGCAGCATAAATTCCCACATAACGTTGCTTTCGGCTGTCTGTGATTATGCTGTTTATGGTAGCTCCATAGGAAAATTTGACGGAAACCCTTCCACAAAGGTGAGCTGAAGGACCCTCCTCAAAGCTGTAGTGGTTGCTATCACTGCAGAGTTCCTGAGTTCTGAATCACTGGCGTGGGAGCAGTTCAGTGGCCATCAAAAAGAGAGTATTTTGTACTCTATGGGGGTGCTACAGATCATAGCATATGATGGTTCTGTGAAGAATAACTGTTGCTCTACCCCAAAAAACCACA
Source organism: Fulmarus glacialis (assembly GCF_000690835.1). Lineage (NCBI taxonomy): Eukaryota > Metazoa > Chordata > Aves > Procellariiformes > Procellariidae > Fulmarus > Fulmarus glacialis. The sequence goes on along the minus strand of NW_009203136.1, from coordinate 42,950 downwards.
GACATTTCCATGTGGACTAAAGATGTACTGTATAGCAAAGTTCCCTTTTGGTTTTCCATCATACAAGAAAAGGAAGGTAGTCAGTCACACTGTAAATCTTATTCCTGCCATGTCCCAATCTGCAAAAGTTTCAACTTTTAAGATATGGTAACTGTCATTACACAATTTGAATCATATCAAGATAAATTGTTTCCTAAACCAGCCTGCGCCATTCACCAGCTGGATGAGTTCAGAGGTACTATGTAAAGTGTGGTCTCTGAAGAGAAGACGTCACGCTTCAGTCTCTTGGTGACATTAACCACCAAGGATGAAAGACATGGATGCGTAAGCTGGAATAAGGAGAGTATAGGAAGGACTAAGAAAAAAGGGCAGATGTAGTGATTGCATAACATATGTTGCATTTACTGGAGTGGCTGAGATGCACTCAGTCACAGTCCATGTTGGCAAAGCTGGTATTCATCTACTTCTTACAGCTTTGTTGCTGGACCCAGGAGATGCTGGCCTATTCTGCATTTTAAAACAAGGCTCCTTTTGGGCTACTCTATCTCCTAGCTGACTGCCAGGCACCCAACAAATATAACAGCTCCAAAGCCATTTTATCCTTTTTTCATAGCTGCTTCACCTGCCTTGGGGCACTGCAAAGCCGCTGAGCAGCTGAGGCATGTAACACTGGGATAAGATTTTTTTAAGTAGCGCTGCAAAAAGAGTTGTTCAGCACAACCTATCTGAAGTGAGTTGCCAGGTCTGTCAGAGGTGACATCTTTGTCTAGGAGGTGACCTCTGTAAGGTATGAAACATCTAAGCATGTCAGTATATTTCTTAAATGAGAAGGAGCTTATGTGAATGTACCTGTTTGTTATGGCTTTAGAACGGAAATTTCTCCCGTGTCTTGCTACAGTTACCAAGTGGCGAGTAATAGGTAAGAACTTGCCACTTCAAAGCAAAGAGCACAGCATAAAAAGAAAACGAAGAAAATGCACATCCCAGTCTCCCTGTCCCACACGGTTCCCATGCCCTGGTAGCACTTGTGCCAAGGGGCAGGACCCGTCATGGTGCTGCCACAGAGAATGTATAGCTTTGGAGAGAAAAAAGATAATTTTCAGCAGATCTAAAGCCAGCAGATGCAATACGTCTCTCCTGCTGCAAAGGATGTGTTGGGCTGGGGGTAGACTGAAATGAAAGTCTGTTCAGGAAACTTTCGGCTAGCAGCTGATCCCAGAGACCACTCTATTTTCAGTCTGGGCCAAGGCTGAGGATGCTGTGGCTTGAGACAAGGGAAGCAAAGCTGATCCCTCAGGCTTCAGTTCTTCCCCCAACCCTCCCTCTCTCTTCTGTGTGCAAAAAGGACGAAGGAATACCCTGGAGACAATTTACAGTCCAGTCATCTATGCAACCTACAGAATTCAAACTGAATTTAGAGATAAATCAAGGGTAATCCAGTGGGTTTTTCACAGTTTATTCCCGCAAAGCTTGTCATTCCATTAGTATATTTATTGCTCCTCAGTCTGGTTCTGACAAGGGATATCGATAGAGCGGACAGATTTATTATTTAACTTTAAATCATATTTGATAGAATTTACTGGTTAATATTTTATTATGTACTAACAATTCATCTAGAAACAATATTTTTGTCCTAATTTTTCCAGACACTTTGAAGATCTCTGCACCCAGCATGAAGAAAATGAACGGTCTGTGTGCCTGCATGAAATCTGCTTTCTGGCAGTTCCCCCAGCTGAAGTGCGGGAGACCATGGGGGAGACCCAGACTGCTACAGTATTGATCACAGATGAACGGGCTGCAGTAACAAATCCTATAGATAGCTCACCACTTTTTTCTGAAGACCTTTTCAAACCTTTCTCTAATCACTGGGTAGAAAGCAATAAATTAAAGCAGCCAGTTCAGGTTTGGAAATGCTTAGCAGGCATGGTGCAGCAGGAGAACGTATAAGAGGTTGAATTATTGTATGCTGCAACCTTCCACGTTTACATTTGAGTCATAAGTTATGAAAGTGAGCATAAATAAGAATTAAATATCTGCAAAGTCTTTTTTCTTCTGTCCTTTGATTACAGCTCTATTTTATTTATGACTCCCAAAAGAGAGCCAAACTTCTATTATGTGACATTTCTTCTGTAAATTGTTAAAGAATCACAAAAATGAAATACTTCACAGCAGGTTTTTCCTCTATTGCTACCTGCCTGTGGTCGCTATCCCAACCCCCTCTTTAGCAGGTGATTTTTTTTCTAGTAGGGAAGCATCTTATTATAGTTTGTCTGCCTTTTTCTGTGATTTTCTCTAAAGACAGGTGATTTAGCTGTACAAGGTATTTGATGCTTCTGCCGCTTTCTAGGTTGTTGTAATATTTCATTGTTAGTACCTGAAATATATTAAAATAAAATTTAAAAAAAGAAAAAGAAAAGAAAGAAAAAGAAAAGAAAATCCTTGCATGAACGTATGGCAAGTTGTGTATTGAACAAAGTTAAACGCTATATAGGTTTTCATGTTGCTGGTCAAAGCAGCATTTTCTTGCCCCCATTGTACCTCTGGGCCATTTTTCTGGACCTTCCTGCTCTGACAGAAATGCTCCTCTGAATTTCAGCCTCAGTTTATTTATTGCCAGGTCATATTTATTTTTCCTTGTATCAACATTCTCCTTAGATAGCTCTTCTCCCTCACAGGTATTCATACCTAGCTGTATTTATAGAATAGTCTTTTCTACCCTTGGCTTTCATTTTGCTAGACTAAACAGTCCTAAAGATATAAGAAATGGTGCCATGGAGGGCATAAATCTGAGAATACCATTTCTAAAACTTTATAGGCTACTGCCTCCTCCAGCCTTTATCATTATTTATTTCATTCTTCCTCAAGCAGAGTGCCCCCTTAAGTATTGCAAGCATGATTACTAGTCCAGCCCATTTCTATTACTTCTATAATACTTGGTTTCATCTCTTGCACTGATAATGGCTGTTCTTGCAGCATGCTGTCTGAGCTTCTTGCATCAGTATAAAACTTTTCAGTTATTTCTCTCTGGCCACACTCAAATTCTTCAGTGAATTATATCCAGCCATTTTGTTGATGCTTTTATCTGCAAGACTTCTGTTATCTGTATTAGTCTTCATTTTTCGTATTATCCTCCTTTCTCTGCTCCTTTTTCATCCACTGTTTTGCTCTTCCATACCTGAGTTTTTTGAATTAAAACTAGATTTGGAGGATATGTAACTGCATCCCCTTGATTTAAAGTTCCTATCAGTCATGGCAGCATCCATTCCCAAAAGATGGTGCCTCAAGGCCCAAGGAGAGTCCATCTGCCAAATAGGGCCACTTCTTGAGAAAGCATCTGTGCAATTGACTTCCTCATCATGTCATCCTTTCCTCTAGGACAGGATGCCATTTTGAGCATCTTCCCTTTTCATCCCTGATCTTTTCCCAGGGGATCTCATACTGTCATTTGTCCTGGTAGGAAAGCTAGCATTAGATCAGGATGACCTCCTTACCTTATATGTGCTCCTACATGCCATCCTTTCTCCTGGTGGTCAGTGCCTCTTTCCTGGGACTGCTCAGGTGCCAGCCCAACCCCTTCCTCTACTCAAGAAGTCCCTGAGCTGCAGGTCAGCCGCTGCCTGCTGGTGCCAGCACAGTATTTCTGCTCCATCCTTGCAACGCCTGTCGCTGGTCAGAGACCAGTGCTCTTTACTGTCACAGTATTAAACCCTGGGCCATCAGCCATCTTTGTCATCCTGTATTTCCCAGGGATAATGAAGGGTTATTCCGTCTCCTCTTCCCTTTTTCCGAGAAGCAGGAGCTCAGAAGTGCAGGCACCAAGCGGCCGCCCGGAGCAGGCAACAGGATGCTGCCTGCGATTCCCACAGCATTGCAGTTCCCACACAAAGGTGCTGGCTGCCTGTGGGCACGAGCTGGGTACTGGTCAGAGGTTTTCTGCAAAGCTAAAATGAACATAGCAAAATCTACACAGGGAGATTGTGTGTTTCATCCCCAGAGCAAGCCTCAGATTTGCAGCATAGCAATTGGGCTGGCTTGGGTTTTCCTTTTTAAGAAAAAGTCTCACTTAAGACACTATTCACTCTTTTGACTGCAAGGACTTTGTTGAGTAGAAGCATCTGCCTTTTCATAGTTGTATCTAGGTAGTTCAGTCAACCAAGTACAGTGGCTCAATGACCAGCTTTAGTAATTTTTATTTTTGTATAGCTTTTATAGTAATTTCAGTTTCATTCATTTACATGTTTATTGTTTCAGTATTCTTTTGAGAAGAGACTTATCCAACAAGTAAAGAAAAACCATGCTTTGGCAATGTTCCCAAAATCCAAACAAAAAGTAACTGTTTTGCTTAATCCTGAAAATAAAATAAAATTTAAAAAAATACAGACTGGACTTTTATAAAGCCTCTGTTTTACTATTTCCTACTTTCTGCCTGCATCTGACATAATTTCCTTCTGACCTGTGTTGTAACTGAGGTCTGATCCCACAAACCATTAGTACCCTGAATGAGGTTAACTTTTGCACAGACTCATTTCGAGGGTCTGGCCAGGTGGCAATGGTCAAAAGGCAAATTGCTGCTTGAGCCTTTAGTTGCATCTATTCATTCCTCACTCTTTTGTGGTACATCATGTATATAGTGTTATGTAAGAAACCATTACTTAATAATAGATGCCTATGCAGACCACACGTTTTGTTAAGCACTGCTGTCTTCAGCATACAGCATTGACAGGAGATGACAGAGAAGATAACTTTCCCTCTGACACCTTATATCCTCATTCTCAGTCCATTATCCTAAATGCTGGAAGAGTCTGGACTGAGACCTCTTTGCCATCTGGCTGTCTTTCAATGTTTTCTCCTATGACACCTATCTCCATTCTATTTATGGACTGAAGGGCATATATGGAGCTGGCTCATGACCCCACAAACCTTTCTTGTATCTGTGTCAGCACATGGAAATAGCAGTGCCTGACCACAGACTCTGTGTACGCACTACAACAGTAATCCGAACAATACTTTTAATACGTATTTGCAAAAAAAAAGTGAAATCCAGAGAGATTCCTTTCATCTAGAGTCCCTGTTGATCCCAAATGCAGAAAACAACCTGCAGCAGAGAATAATTCACCCCATGAGCCCAAACAGTCAAAGCAAAAAAATCCCAGTATACAGACAGAGTTCAAGTTAAGCTGCACACAGTGGAGTTATTTCTACTTTTTTTCATCAGTAGTATGTTATCAGTAAACTCACAAATAAAAGTATATCCCATTGTCATGAGCCTTTTCTTAATGTGCTTTGAAAATATTCATCATCTAAATCTGTTTCTCTCTCAAGCCCCGCTCCAGAAGTGAATCAAAAAGATTAAACAGAGTTCTCCCAGCTCGGGCTTTGTCATAGCAGACTGACAGTGATGCTCCCTATTCTTCCTTTCTCTTGCTCTTAAATGTTTTCATAAGTGAATTTATTGTTATTAGTTCTCATTAGCGCTGCCAATTTGAGGAAACACATTGCTCCTATTAAGACGCAAGCTGTCCACATGTTCCTTTCTGGGACTGGTATAACAGGTTTTCATAAGGATTGTGTCAGCGAAAAGTAGAGAAGAGAGTACCAACATTCCTCTTTTCTTGGCCAAGAAATTTCCCCAAGATTTCTTCAGTGTGTAAGCTGCAAAAAATGGCCATAATGCAACTGTTCGATCAGACAGACTTCTCACAATGGATATTCTGTGTCTGGATATTCTGTGCTTCCGTTTTATACCAGCCTAATCCCACATCATACAAATCTCAGCAGCCTTCCAAGTGTCAAAAGTCTACAGGTACTCTCTACATTTGCCGCCCTCTTTGCATTAAATTGTTCAGCACTGACCCACATATTGTCTACACAAAGTATTTCTTTGCCTGTTCAGCATACAGCAATGTGTCGGGGTCAAATAATTATCACTTGCAAATTACCACTATTATGCTGCTTTCATACATTCTCTGTCTTCTCCTCAGAAAAATATTTTTTAAGTAATTTTACTCCATAGTGAGTTTTACTATTCTCGAAGTCCGTGTTTTTCGGCATTGTGTCATGTAAACCACTCAATATTAGTACATAATATTGTCCTCTGACAGAATCATTATATTTTCTCTCACTTAAAAAGTAATTTGATAATTAAAAGCTGCACTTTTAGCTCGTAGTGAGATTTTTTTGTTTATTTAAAAAAAAAAAAAAGAAATTCATATGATCACACTTAGAAATTAAACTCTGTTTCTTAAATGGAAAAAATTTATAGCTTGGAGAACTGATTTGCTAATTCAAGTTTTCTATCGTTATTAGACAAGTGGGTCATTAAATACAACAAGGAGAAAGAAATTCCATATTTTCAAAGGAATATTCTGAACAAGGATTTAAGAAAATTAACTGAGGGCTATGCATCCTTTTGGGAAAACACAGGGATTTTCAAAGAAGTAAAAGAAACAAATATTCCTGATTTCTAATGGCATGTCAGATACTTTAAACAATAATCAGACTCAATTAGGTGACAAGGTAAATTATTATTTTACTCCTTTTTAGTATTTAACACTTAGGTAATGTTTTACATCAGAGGATTTTTACTGTACTCCCAGCAGAGAGTAATCATACCAGGTAAAAATCCAGTCCTTGTAAACCAGGGAATTCAGACTTGGGATGGGGACCCACAAAACCCCACCTCTGGTCCCTGGTATTGACACTGGACAATCTTCCGCACACACACCATCATCGGCCAGTGAATAGCTGTGTTACAGAGAGGGGAGTATAAGCTGGACCAGTTTGGCACAGCAGTGGCATACAGCTAGTGTAGCCTGGGCAGGAAGAGGGTACCGCGATCTGCCCAGGAGACTGCCGGCGGTGAGGTAAGCGTGTATGTCCTCTGTTAATGACAAATAAATGAATTAGAGAGTAAGCCAGCAGCACCCAAAGCTACCGCCTTGTGAAATGCAGGAGATATTGTTCTTGCCTGTGGAGTAAAGAGGCAAGGAGCTCTGACACAGTCAGGGACCTCTCAAATGCCCCCTTATGAGTTGGCATTTCCTAGTAAAGCTTAGCACTTCCTTCAACAAACAGGTAATGGATATGATGAACTAGCAGCGGCAAATATTATACGACTGAGATCCTCTGGGAAAATCTCGTTGCTGCGATTTAATCCCCCGGGTGTGTCCAATGCTAGCAGCGTCTCTTGACCTTAAAAATGTATTCTTTAGGAGCTGTGTTCCAGGAAACTCCGGCTCAAATGGCTTCAGTTTGCCTTACTGACTATATCAGGAATCCCATCAGGGAGTTTGAGGAAGTATCAGAAGAATGAGCTTTTACACTGAAAGTGAAAGTCAATTATAATTTAGCAGTCATGAAAAATGGTGTACACTGTTAAGGGCCTAATCCCTCATTGCTCTGTACATATTTCACCCATTTTTGACCAGAAGTCAGAAAGTGTAAAATGCTACCTGACTTGTTTGAACTGCACTTGGATAAACGCTAATATATGGGAAACCAAGGGATTCATATTCTGTGTACACGCGTTTGAGACCTAACACTCAATTTCCTCCCTTACCTTTGTACCTGGCAGCTGAAATGTCTTGCTCCCAGCCATGGGGAGTAAAAGCACCCTTTTCTACTGTTTGCTGCTTTGTGATTACCCCGGCTGTTGTTTTGGCTGTCCTTCCCTGCCCTTTTTCCTCTCCTGGAAATCAAACTGGACATTCAGTCACCAAATCTTCTTCCTGCTTTCACGTAATCTAAGAGCTGCCCCTCTAAGGATTTAAACCACACTCAGGTAGCTACTGAGTTGAGTAGAGGGTTGCAGAATTGAGTCTGAAATCTGAAAGGCGCAGTCTCTTTCCAGGTTTTCCTCCCTGTTTGAGCAATATCAAGAATTTTGCACTCTATGTCTCATGAATGGTACAATCTGAATGTCTGAAGAGCAAACTGCTCCATCCCTGGTGCTGCAATGAAGCTTTTATAGAGAGATACTGTAATATCAGCCCGTGAAGACACCGAGAAGGCTGGCATCCTTAGTGCTTTTAAAATCCCTGCTCTGACATGAGATCCTGTACTAGTCTGCAGGCATCTGGCTGCTGGGGGAAAATATGCAGACGTCCTAAGAGATTAGATATGCCCATCCGAGCTTCAAAGAAATGGAAACTAAATGTGATTGAAACATGTCAAAGACTTCAGCTTCTGTCCCTTCTCAGGGGGCTCGTCCCACACCTGGGCACTGGCATTTCAGCCGGCTCAAGCCGTGGGGAGAGCACCGCGAGGAGCAGTCCCCCACTCGCCTTCCCCCACCACCCTGCGCAGCGCTGCCAACCCGGAGCCCCGGCTTCCCCACTCGGCGGCACCGTCCGGGGCGCGAGGCGGTGCTGGGCCCACGGGGAGATAAGGGCTGATGGATGGCGTGGACGGCCTGGGGGACGAGATAACAGCCTGGGACCTACCCAGCAAGTATGCGGTGGGAGGAGGTGCTCCCTGCTGCCGCCACAGCCCTATCTCCCACCACTGTTTGGGAAGGAGGTGAGGGCCTGACCCTGTGTTTATTGTTACGAGAGCGTTTCCACCTTCTCGAATGGTAAATCTTACCTGAGAAAGGTTGGAAAGTGAGCTCATACCTTCAAAAGCCTTTACCGAGATTCCCGACCCACACATGTACTCCTCCATCACACTCCTCTGGTTCCTTGTCTCCCTCCTTGCTCGAGCGCAAGGTGCCCGAAGACCACAAGTGTGTTTGGTAGGTTATTCCCCTGTCTTGCTGCCACTTCACACACGTCTACTTTCACCTCTTCTTGGTATTGTGATGCAGGAAAGTCTTCCATCCCTTGTTTGATGTTTTAAAATCATCAGGAGAAGCCATTGGCTCTCGGCGTTTTGTAATATCTGAATCATTCTTGCAACTGGCAAAATTCAGGGTAACCCAGCAGGAGAAAAGATGTTCTGTAATTCTTTTGAAAAAACAGTGCGAAAGGAGATTTCCACAGTTGTGCTTTCACCTTTTTTAATTACACAATTCTATCTGCTATATTTAAACAAAAACCCAAAAACCTTCCCAAACTTGGGAGTAATACTTTGGATCTTACTGATAGGTTGTTAATATTGCTGCTGTCACAAAGATATCTGCGAAGATGAGGGTTGCTTTTTTTTTTAAATGAATTTGAAAAAACAGGTGTTTTTTAAAATGTGAGGGTATGGAATGTGGGAAATCAGAGCGGACCAAATTTATTGTTCTTTGAAGAGACTTTTACCATTATCAACTGAAGCCAGTTGATGGTCTCTTTTCAGGAGAGAAGTCTCTTCAGCAAATGAGTATTTAATAATCCTCATGTTCTCATTTTTGTAATCATTTCAGTCTAATATTAAATACGACTTGTTCAGATGTCTCTCTGATACAAGGTATGTGTGTCGGTGTTTGGACAGAGAATAATTGGATTCATATCTCTGTTATGCTTTCAAATTGCTAGGTCAGATTTAGGTCTCTGGCTGTAAATTCTTCAATTCTATTCAAAGTCAAAGGAATGTGACAGATTTAATACCTAGAATAAGTTATTAACTGCAATGAGGCATAAACCAGTGGCACTTTCAGAAATAGGAGTCTATACTGCTTCTGTTTTCTAAAGAAAAAATTAAAATATAATCTTATTTCTTTGTTTCTTGCAGTTCTTGTAAACATTTTTCTTGATTAATCCATGGAGAACTTGAAACTGATGTGCCCATAAATACAATCTTCTGTTACTTTTTTATTGCAGTAATAATTTCTGTTGGGATTAGTTTTCCTTCCAAAATTATAAAAGCAAGAGGAATTTATATACACACATGGCATTAAAGCATCACTAGCTACAAACAGAAAGTGCCTGTTCCTACCACGAACTGTTTATGAAAGACTAATATAGAATTACGGGCTGTGTGGAAAGAAATCAAGAAAGATTGGGCGACTAGGGAACTTTGCCAGCCTGTGCATGTGCTCAGCTGAAAAATAGATAGAGTGACCTGTTGACTTTGTAAGACTGAAAATACTTGGGTTTGCTTCTCCTACAAGCTGGTTAGTTACAGCATGCTCCATGCTTTCCTCGTCAGCCTGTTTCACCCCCGCTGTTGCAGGGACCCTGGTACGAACCCTTGAGATGGAAGCTGTGGTTCCTACACACAATTTTGCCACAAGTCCCTCGGGCTTGTGGCTTGAGGAATATCTTTTTCTAACCCTCCTAACTGGCATTGTTTATGAGGACAGGTTGTAACACTTCCTTCTTTAGGTAATGGATGATTGTTGTTGGTGATTACTGAGGGCTTAGGAGAAGGCAACCTATTATGCTTGCCAATAAATACATTTTGTTTTTCAGATATTGTCTTAGGGAATTTGTCCCTGTGACAACAGTCTAAAGGATCACTGGGCTACTCTGAATGTTTGTATTTGGAGGAAGGTCTGTGGGAAAACGTAGTAATTTTTTTTACTTCATAAACTAATACAACCAGAAAAAAAGAATAGAGTAGCACTCCAGCACACAAACCAGATCTGGGAATTTTCATCCATGAAATGTGGCCGTATCTCTCCACAGTTTGTATTTGCTTAATATAAGCTAAAAAACAATCACCACACATCACATTTCGCATCTTGATATCCTCAGAAATTGGCTAGAGCACTGTGCATATCATTATTGCCAGATATCTGTGTTCTCTTTGCAGCTATTTGCATTAATAACTTCAGAAATAAGCCAATTTTAAATTTTTTTAACAAAGCATGTCTTTTTTCCACCAGGATGATATTATCTTCCTTTGTTGTCAAACTGGTGGAACTGGTCTCCTAAGTTACTGCAAGAGAAATGATGTAGAGTGTGAACTTAAACTGAGGGCTCCTAGGTCCCAGAAGAATAGCATAATTTCAGAATTATGGCTCCCATTTTGACTGTAAAATTTATCCTAGTTCTGAAAAAATGTTTTTGTAAAAAGTTTGCATCTCAGTATCTGCTTTCAGAAAAAGCTTTTACTGAAATGTTGCCAATTAACCCTAATCAGAATATATAATATAGTGTACGGCATGGAGCAACTCTAGAAGAAATCGACTTTAATGAATGTTATATCCTTTCTACTATAACTGTGGTGTTTTGGGAAAACTGCCTACTAGGCTAGAGCCGAGAGAATTTATAAAGCTGTCACAAAAGCCCACGAGAACTAGCCCAGTTTACCTGAAAAGGACACTTTGCTTACTAAGTAGCATAATAATCACAAGACCTGATGACAGTGTATTGTCCTTTTAGGAGTGCTCTCATGACAGTCTTCATCCTTCCCATTCAGAAGCCATGTTTAATAAGTATTAAATACTTTCCCTGAGGTAGTCAGCACTGGAAGGTCTAACAGCTCTTAGCTACTAGCCAGCTAAGCACTAGATTGGCAAATGATTGGGAGATACTACTTTATATTTTTACGATCATGGTAATATCTTTATAACATTTTAATCTTGCTTTTCGGTTTTTTGCAATATTATGCAAAGTAATTTAATATATATATGACATCATCATGGCTAAGTGCTTTGGCTAAAGTGATAAATTATAGGAAATCTTGAAACTGAGACTGCTGTGCTATCTTTAATTCACCATGTTGTGCCTAGTTACAGCTGGGATCCCGAAGCAGTGGGGAACATTCTGTACCTATAAATCACAACCAGTCACGTGCACACTTATGTCCTCACTCTTATTTTGTTATGAGAATCACTTTCTGCTGTTTTAGGTACCCTTGGCATTTCTGATAGTTTATGAGTAGTTACTTTTATACCAAATTATGTATTCTGTTGTGACAGTGCAATCAGAGGCATTTTGTCTTTCACACATTATGCCAGGTCATTGCACAGGGCACCATTTATTAGTGGTGTCAATAGCGCCCCACCACAGACAGCCAGTATGAAAGTAGGAAGCACACAGGATGGTGGAAACAACTGCAAAAGACTTTATTAGAACTGCTTTAATATTTTGCGTAACCAAAAACTGCAGCTGTTATAAGGAGGCAATAAGTGGACTGGAGTCCATAAGGAATGATGGAAATCTGTCAGTGAGTTGATTTGATGTAAAGGTCCACAGAATGCAGGAATGAAAATCATGCATGAAAGAAAAGGGAGCACACAGTTCAGAAAACTGCTACTGGGATCCTTCAGTTGCTGCTTTGTACTACGTACAAAGATACTGTGGTGAACTTGATTTGAAAGTTGTTGTGGTTTTTTTTAAAGAGTGGGAAAAAATCCAGTAATTTGGGAGGTACAGCCAACCGAATTGAAATTAATTCAGTAAGTATTGAGGTTCCAAACTTTGTTTTTTAGAAAAAAGTAGCAAAACCCAAGTCATATCTTGGAAAATACGTTGAAACAGGCTTTCATTTCATCCTTTTTTTGATGTATTGAAGGTAGTTTTCATGATGTCATCCAGATAGTTTAAATAAACTGTTTGCATATAAGGTTAACAAGCTACAGTGGTAGCAGGGTCTGTGTGGGATTATATTAGAATTAATTTGATCAATTACTTTCAGTTCCAGAGGTCTTTAGATGAGACAGAAGCCAGCATATGCAGTTTGGCAGATGAAGAATCAGTGCAGTCAACACATGCCGTGAAGGTAATGAACATTCTTTCAAACTTCATTTTTCATCCTGAGCAGAGAAGACAACTAAGCCAAGACACTGCTGCTCAGAGCAGCCAAAATGATAACCATAAATAATCATAATAGAAAGCCCATGGCTTAAATGCAATTGAGAAGGATAAAATAAGTATTTTGTCATTAAAATCATTTTGTTAAACCTGGAATTTTCATTATGATTTGCCCTGGAGCAAAACCATGGAGGTTCCTCTACCTTGAGATGCAGCTTCTGAATTAAAAGATTGCTGAGCATTTTCTTTGGATAAACTGCTTGCAAGAAGAAGCTGGGATAAACAACATTTAGTGAAATCAGGGAAAATCTCTATCACAATGTATTTAATTTCCACAGCTGAACCGAAACTCAGGAGGATCGATTCTGCTAGCCAGCCCTCATGGAAGACAGTGGGAGACACACCTGTAAAAGGATGCCGTGGGCACTCATGCTGTCCGGCACTCATACTCTCATATACACAAAACTCCTGATGACTCATTAGGAGTTTTTAACTGGATTAGAACTGTAAAATAGGATCACAGATTTGCAACATTCAACAACAGCAGCAAGCTGCCTGCAGTCCACATCCTGAATCTGTTTCATGCTAATGAGTGAAATTCGTTATTGGCTTGAAATTTGTTAGAAGCCAAGCATAACTAAAATTATATTTTAGTGGAAATTGAAAAGTGTGACAACAAATGCAAAAATGTAATCTGTCATGCATTGCATTAACATATACACTCTATTTTCTATATCAACTGTATTTTCTTTCTTTTCCTGGGTCTCTGTAATAGCTTCTGTGTATGAGCAAGCTTGATGTATTTACAACAAGTCACCCATAGGCCCATGAATACCAAACAGTTCGGGGGTTTTTTAAACAAATATAATAATATTGCTCTTCTAAAAGAAGGCCATTACATATTTAAATGCCTAAGTGTAGATTTACAATGTTATACTTCATTTATACGGGATCTTGCTATAAATTTTCATTTAACTGTAGGTACACAGTTTCACATTAAGTTGAAATTGTCAGGTGACTTGAAAGTGTTAAAAATGTGAAAGTTCAGGATTTGTGTTTCATATTATGTAAGATTAAGACAGAAGCTAACACAGTTTAAAAAATCTGTCTTCATTATAAATCTGATGTATCTGTTGGAAAAGAGAAATAGTCTGACTGTTTCAATGCAACTTTTTAAAATGACCACATTTAGAAGTAAGATGATGCAGAAATGAAGCACATTAGGTCTGCTCAAAATTTTGTTGATCAGAATGGCTTACACCTTCAACAACTTCTTTCAAAAAAATCTGTGACAGCAGTATTTGCAATCCGGTAATTTTTTATTTAAAGCTATTTAGATAACTTTATCTTTTATTGAAATATCACAGATAGTTAAATTCACTGCCAGCCATCCTGTTCTGCTTTTTAAATTCTGAGGTTTAAAGTCTCGCAGTATTTTCACTTTACCTGCACAAAAGTAAATTTCAATCAAGCAAGTTCTGATGGCCAGACGTCCTGCTTCTCTCACTTCTCAGTACAGTCCACTCATCCGTATGCAGCTATTACCAAGTGACTCGCTTCACATTCATACCTTGGCATTTCTCAGTCACACAGCTTTTGCGCTTTGCTACCTTTGAACAGAGATTGTGAGCAGAAATCCTGCAGTTCGCCTGGCACATTGATTATTGTCGTGTAAGTTTTAATCTGCACTGTAAGAGTAAAGATGGCCTTATTAGAGATTGTATTATCCCTGTCTTCTTCCTTCACATCTCCCACTGTTTTTCCAATAGCTCAAATAAATGCTTTTTCAGCCTCTTCCATTTGCAGCTCCTCGAAAAAGCAGCAAGCTGTACATAGCGCAAGCATACCGAGCAGCGGGTGGCCATCAGGTATACAGCAAACCAGGTCATTAAGATTTGCAGTTTGCAGGGAGAGCAGGGAACTTGGTGTGTGTAATCAACACCCATAGTTTATTAAATGCCTCTCTGTTGTCATAGGTGATGTTGCCTGTCAAGTGGTAGCAACCCACTGCAGTCAATTGTGATGACATTATTTCCCTATCAAAAATTTGGCTATCACAGATATAACGAAATGTTGACAGTAGGTAGTTTTAAATGTTTTCAGTGTTCAGGTACCGGATGATACCACTCACAAGAGACAGTTGCTTTCACCATAGCCTTTACTAGACAGGAAACTCTACCTGTGTCCGCAGCATATTGGCTGTCAGGACATGCTCCTTTAGGCTGTCTTGCTTGCTCTGTTTTATCTGGATACATAAGAATGCACGTCTGAAGAAATGTTTATGGACTTCAGTGAGATTTAGAGTTTATCTGTCTGGGAACACTCAAGAAAACTAATTCAAATTAACTTAAGGTGTGAATGTAAAGTTGTGATTACTTTAACTGCATTATGCGCACATTCTCATTCAAAATTAAAGCGGCCCTAATTTGATTTAACTGCATTTACTTCCAAAGTAAATTAATACATTCTAAATGAGAGTTGGCTAAACAGAAATTTAATGTGCTTTAGCCAATCCATTTTAAAAGTTAATTCAGATTGATTTTTCTGCATGTTCTAGACAAAACCATCAGCTCTCAAATCAGCTCTGAAATGGAATGTGAAATCCTATTTCATTTAGGTGTGTAGTATAAAATGTTACTTGCTGGCTCCTCTATGGATTATTCTGCATGTCTGCAGTCTATGCATTATACCTAGAGATATTTTTTAAGACTCAAAATACTACTCTTGTCATTTGAAGAGTTTCTACATTACAATTCCTTTGCAATTGAGGATTCTTACAGGTCTTCTCTGGACCTTAGATCAGTAATTATTGAGTGTTTTTAAAATATATGTTTTCATATCAGGCTTTGAGAGCTGTTGTAAGTCTTCAGAAGGAAGACAAATTAAGAATTTACTATTATATCATGAACCA
Organism: Fulmarus glacialis; assembly: GCF_000690835.1. Classification (NCBI taxonomy): domain Eukaryota; kingdom Metazoa; phylum Chordata; class Aves; order Procellariiformes; family Procellariidae; genus Fulmarus; species Fulmarus glacialis. The sequence continues at coordinate 27,416 of NW_009203136.1, read as the reverse complement.
GTGCAGAACAGAACTCAGGGCCATAAAGAGTATGTACATAAAAGAAGGCATACTAGGCTGACTTAGAGAAGTTATTATAAAGTTAATATAGCATAAATACATACAAATCCAAGCTCTCCATAATTAAAAAATAATGGCTATGGACTATAATGTGTAACACCAAAGATCCACATTAACTGCTGGGCCACTGTCACAATGTCACACACTTATTTGCTGGCTCTTGTAAAAGCAGAATGAAATGTAGCAAGAAAGATGATTGCAGATGTTTCTTGATAACAACCACCCTTACTAATACAGAGGTAGTTAATGGTATTTTCTTAGAGCGTGGTATCATGTAGTGTGTTTTAGCTAGTTATCAAATTCAGAGCAGGAGAGGAACTATTATTTTTTACAAAGCTGAAGCATGCTTTATTCCTCCAGAGAGAACCGTTAGTACACCATTAGTTCACCAGTAGCTCAAACAACCCCGTTTGTTGATTGATTGATAGATGGACAGAAGAACGATATTTATTATATGTATAACCTGTAAAGATAAGTTAGAGGAAGACTTATGAAGTGCCTCAATGAGTTAGCACAACAAATTTTACTGGCAGTCAATAAAGATTTGTGTTCCTAATCTGCTTGGTGATTTTGATGAGAAAGTAAAGATATGTCTGCCTAGGAAAGTGCAGTTGTACCACATCGTAGTATACTGCTTGTAATTTAATTAAGGGTCCCTGGAGAGTTTGTTTTCTGATAGCACACGCTAAGACTGTGCTGCTGCAATGACTGTTACTGTTATGAATGCTTGCCCTATGAGGTGTGGATAAACTATCACATGTTACAGTCATACCTTCATTTTGTTGTGTAGATGAACCTGAAGAGGACAAAGTCTCTTTGAAAAATAGATTACTATCTAAATTAGGTAAAAAAATATTTAGGGGCTGTGAAAGTTAGGGGTAGGAAGAACTTTAGGATTTTTAAAGTTTGAGTTATGAAATGTGGGATAGATTGTTTTTCTGGTGTTTAGCTCGTATGAATACTTAATTTCACTTGCAACTGGAATAATTTAAATACCTAGATTCAGTTTACAGGTATGAATTTATTCGTGCTTACTACTTCCAAAATTTTAATATCTGATCCTAAAATCTTATCATTTTGTTTCAGATCAGCTGGTATTTCAAAGACCTAAAGGTACTTTAAATCTTCCAAAATCAAATATATAAATGCCCAGCAAAGTGCCACACTTTAGTTTAGATCTAAAGCAATTTAAATCTTACCTTTCAGCACAGGTCTGTCTATGAGCCATACAAAAATTTAAGCTCTCAGTGTGTCCACAAGCATTCAGAAACCAAAGCCAGTTCTTGTGGTTTCAGCACTGCATTTTCGTATTTCTTTGTGGCTATTTATGGAAGGAACTTCCTACCACCCCTTCCAGAGTCTTGTGGGAATAGGAAAAATGAAATTATCTGTGAAAAGGAATGTACGGATGATAAACCTGTTATGCACATTCATGTCATATTTTGTGTCCTACCTCAAAGCACCTTATGGTATATATGCCTTCTCCAGAATTCACTCTTATGTTGATAAGATGAAGATAATTTGATACACAATAAAATACACTGAACAAATGAAAAAGCTTTATTTAACTATGGAGTAAATTGATTCCATTTTGCCTTTGGTAAAGGCTATTTAATATTCCCCTCTGAACGTACAAAGATTTCTCTGGGACTGCTGAAGCAAAATAGTAATAAGTGGGGCACATACACTGAAATGTCTAAACAGCACTACCAACTCCATGATATAGAAGGTTTACTTAAAGTATTGTTGGTTACTTGATCTGCTAAGGGTATGGCCGTATGAGCAGTCAGCCTGGTCTGGTACAAATACATTTGCAAGCCTTATATCTAACATATACTGTATATGTGTAAGCTGTAGTTAAGCTGCAATAAAGCTGTACAAAAAGAGGTTAAAATTAGAACTCCGTTTGTGAAACCGAGCCTGCAGTTCTGACTGTGAGAGTGCAAAGAGGTTGGGGCTGGCAGACCTCCTGCGGGCTGCAGTCCCTCGCACGGGCAGCTGGCAGCTCAGCAGTGCAAAAAGGGCTCCCTGAGCTCTCCCTGAACAGTGTCTTACTGTTAGTGTTTAGACCCTGCTTCAGGGCAAGGGTGTTAGTTTAAACCACTGCCAAATACAGTGATTTATCAGATTAGCATATATCATGGGACTGAGCGGAAGCTTATGTTGCAGCTGCACAGCTAGTGCTGTCCTCGTGGGACAGGAATGAATGGTACCTCTACTGGGGTGATGGCACGGAGTAAAACTATCTTATGTTAGACATGTGAAGTTTAACTACAGGGTAAGTGATTAGCAATGACAAAATTAAGAATGACGAACCCATTCCCATTAGGACCAGTGGAAAAATTGTATAGATACTGAACTTTGAATTTCTAGATTTTGCTACTTGACCTATTATAACAAAGGAATTGAAGATGTATTAATTCCTCCTACCTCTGACATCTATAAATAAAATTTAGGCCTAATTACAATTCTTCTTCAGAGAGAATTAATCAATGGGATAAAGCTTGTTTACATCCAGTCATATTGCAAGCAATCGCTTGCTCCATTTGTGGCATCTTAAACACTGAACTCAACAATTTCCTTCTTGAGTGAGCTTTGCAATTTTTGAATCATAAATGGATTTGGGGAAAACTCCGTAAAACAAGCAATTCCTTTAACGTCACTGCTCCATTAGTCATCTAGGAGGCATGCGTATACATTACACTACCAAGGAGCACTCTTTAATAGCAGCTGTAGCTGCTCTGTCTTGCAGCCCGTTGCTCTTGGTCCTTCCTGGCAGGCTCTCACCACATTTCTCTGCTGCTGCTGCAGCTGCTCTCAGCTCCTGGCCCACTGGCATAAAAGGATTGGGGATCTTCCCCTCTAAACTCCAAAAGCATATTTTATTTTGTATCTCCCAGGGGATGAAGCAAGTAACTTCTGATGTGTCCGCTTGCTCCTCAGCACGCTCTTTCCTTTCCTGACCCTCTTTTCTCTGTGTCATGTGTGTACATCCCAATTTCTTCTCCAGTATAGCCAAAATTTTCAAAAAGGTTCAAGAAGGTATTTCTAGATTGCTCTACAACACCCAGCTTCCCTAAGCACCTTTTATTAAGGGGTCTCTCTCCAGGCAGATACCTTACTCTGTGTCAAAGAGTTTCATTCCTGTACTAAACAACAGAAATGCAAGCATAGCATGGTAAGTTCTATTCCTCCAGTAGAATCACAGCATCTGTAAAAGTTTTCTTGCTGGGTTTCAGGCTCATTTTTCAAGTCCTAAAGTTGGCAGCAGATTAGTTTTGATTATCCTTTTACTATTTTTCAGGATGGAAGAAGTCATTACCATAACGTAGCAGTCCCTCTGATAGCAGTTCTGTAACAACCAGGTATCTTCTATCTGAGTCACAGCAAATCTTCCACAAATGTATCTTATAGTATTTTGGTTTTGGGTGTCCAGTCATAGATAAAAGTCACCACTCTTTTGGCACTGGATGAGTACATACAGCACAGAAAGACATCCACTGCCCTTAGACATTTCTAGTTTAAGACAAGAAACAATAGGTAGTTTAAACAAATGGAAAAGGCTAATGAAATGGTACGGTAAACCTGGTAGACATGAAACATTGAAACAGAAATAAAAACATTAAACCCCTGTTTTTCTGAAGGTCTTTGTGACATCAAAAAACCTTTGGATGGTGTCAAGGGGCTAGTGTTGCAGTATACATAATTCCTGGCTGAAGACATGGTAAAGGGTCAGCTCTGAGAAAGAGCAGACTTTATTAAACCTGAGGCTTCATTTAAGGTAATGTAGCTGCGCTCTCCAGCTTCCCTTCTGTTAGGAAGCCTGATTTGTTCTCTACATCCCTTCAATCATTCACACACAGACACAAATTCTTACACACTGAGAACCAAAACTTCCCTGTGTTGATTTTTGGTATGATTCAAAACTCATTCAATGTGTCTATACACACAAGTACCATTAAGAAATCGGAATTAAATAATAGTCCCTAACAGTTGTGTTTCACATATACACAGAATTTTTTTAATATGATAGTTCTACTGATTAAAATAGAATTTTATCTGAGCATTGAAAGAGATTACCGGAGTTTTAAAGATGTTCCTGTGCCAATGTACATTTTCTGACTTCTTAGACTTCGGTGTTAAAGTGTTAAAACACTGAAGTGTTTTCTCTACAGTAGCAGCTGAAATACAATTTTATTTTATTCTTCTTAAAAGTGCATACACTGATTTTGTTCAAATTTCCAAGAAAAACTAACTATTCATAGCAGAACAGCAGATTTCAGCCTAAAAGGTAAGAATCTGATATTGGTACAGGGGAAAATACCTCTGCAATTAAAGGCTGCTAAGGAGTTTATTTGTCTTAAAAGAATTCCTGCTCCAAGATGTTTGCAGACAGGGGAATACATATTTGCATCTGTTATACACAGCACTGGCTTGGAAGGTTACCTATGCCATTTCAAGGACTAGAGAGTCAGATCTAAATCCTTGACTGTGGCTGAAGAACACACCCACTGGTTCAAAGGAGCTGGTGGTCTCATTAAGGCGGCTTCTACACTTTCATGTTTTGGATTAGGCATCTAACAGTCTTCTCTCCCGGTATTTTTTGAAGCTGAGTTAGCTCTTAGCAGACCTTAGGGATGAAGACAGTAGCCAAAGATCGTGGACACAAACAGTGGCCATCCTTGTGTGCCATCAGCCAGCCAGGGGCTCAGACCAGAGTTTCTCCGCTGGCTCTGTGCTGCCAGACGGTGCTTACACTGGGGCACTCCACTCGTGACAGACAAATCTGCCTTTAGGAAGCCATCTAAAGACATCTACTGTAAAGGAGAAATGAGACTTGTTGTTGTCTCAAATGCTGCTTACGTTCTCAGCCAAAGTTATGCAGCAAGTCCCAGAAGGTATAGAGTTATGTGGGAAGTTGACGGCCTCAAAAAAAGCCCTTGCTCACTTAGACTGTAAGACCGTTTGGATGGAGCCAAAACATACGGTGTTTGTACAGGACCTAACCCAGTGGGCTCCCAGTTGATGATGTGGGCTCATATGGGCTGTTGCATTTGGTTATATTATTATTATTCAGTGGATGCCAGAAAGTGCAAATGGTGCTTTTGAAAAGCCTCGAAAAAAGTTAATCTAGCTCTGTAGTGTTGCAGCGTAAAGAATAGTCACTTTCCAGCTAGTCAGAAGTCTAATTACAGCTCACTGCAAGCAGACAAATGAATTTATCTGCGGTCTCAGTTTGCAGAGCAGGCACACACATGCACATTGAAGTGCATGATGAATGATCATGAATCCATGATCCCCTTCTATATTCTTTTCTCAAAGCATGGTACTTGATATCTGTTCAAAGCACAAAAGAGAGGATAAACAAGCATCAGTCATTTTTAACAAGAGAAGTTCAGTAAAGCGAAGGAAACAAAATCTGTCTTCAGTTTATGCTACCCATAAAAGAAACAAATTCAAATGTTGAGCTTTTGACGGAAAGCAATGAGAAAAAAACAACCCTTAAGCATAAAAAAACCAAACCAAACCAAACCAACAAAAAACCCACCACATCTTGACAGAGTCATTTTGGAGAGGGAAAAAGGGAAAAATAGATGAAGGAGACAATCACTTTGCTGTATCCTCCACAAACAGACCTAGACAAAGTAGCCTGTTAGCTCCTAAAACCACCTCTCTCTGGTCTGGAGAGGGCAGTCCTGCTGATATCAGAATGACCCTTGTGGGTATGGGGGGAGTGACCTCTCTGCCCAGAGACTTCGCCCTGGTGAGACGCATTCCAGAGGCAGCTGCCTAACGCCAGGCTTACTCCTCACTCGGTAGCAGTCAGTGCATTCAGACTGAAGTATTTTGACAGGTAGGAGGATACCATGGCACAAAGCCATAGTACCAGTGCTGAAGAGAGAGGGGAGAGGCCTTGCCAAAATATACTCCCTCAAAGCTAGCTGCTTACTGTAATCGCACATCATTTATTGAATATGAAAGACAGTCTGATACAGGCAGGGTGCAGTGACCTTGCAATTTATTTCACTTTTCTGTGTCACAGACAAGACACAGCTGGGTCAGGCTGAGGCTCGTATCCACTCTCTGACCAATATATGCTTTTTTCTCCACCTAACATTAGTTTTCTTTACATAGACCAATTAGGACAAATTCCTCTTCAGAAGTTAGCAGCTCAGATACAGTGCAGGTGTTTACACTGACCTGGCTCAACTGCTCACTGCCAAATCTGTCCAGAGCACTATCCAGTATCCTGGTGGTCTCCAGATACCGTAGGGGTCCTACCTCACTGACCTTGCCTGTTCTTGCCCGGAGCGGGAGGGGAGACCACCAGGATTCCTCCCACAGCCATTGCAAATAGCACTTGTCCTTGCATGGTGCATCCTGACGCTTACGGGCTTGGACTGCCAGAAAAAGAGTGTTGAGTTTTTTTCAGATGCCATTTTGGGAACATCTTAGGGTATCACTCTGAGTTTCTCACTACTGGAATGTACAGACCTTATTAAATATGTCTGTGCAATTCCAGGCATCGGATGGTTTTCTTGAGTTTTAACAGGTTCATTTCTTTTGTGGCAAACAACATTACCACATATAAGATATTTATACAGAGTAAGATGGAACATGTATAAATATACTAATCTTGTTAGGCAGCTCCATGTTTTAGATGCCGTCCAGTGTCTGAGCTCTCCTTTTATCTGCAGGTCCTCTTGTTTAAATAATTAGTATGTTTTATTGATGTTATTAGGCTTGAAGGCTTGAATGACTTAGAAAGTTTAAAAGTATACATTCACCTCCTTTCACTGCACCCAAATTCCCTTTCAGTCTTTTCATAGCATACAAACAGTGCTATACTCCCTGGAAACTTGACTGACTTCATTTAACTGTAGTCAAGCAGGATAAGTGTATTATCGACACATAAGCAGATAACAGGATGTGGGCAACTTTTGGCAGGTGACCATCTAGTGACATGACAAATGTGCTGCTTTCATGCCAAGTGCCATAAACAACCATGTATGCGCTGCCTTTTTATAATCCAGAGGGCGGGTTACATAGATAGGACAGTTCAGAGATCTATTCTTATGAAATATATATGCTGTAGGTAGTAAACATAGATTTATTACTTAATGGTCTTACTTGCAGAAAGTCACTAACTCTTAACGCACATAGCAGCTTAGGATCAGAAAGTACTGCATCTGTATTCATTCAGGAGGTCCTGCAGTACTCCAGTGGCAAATATCCCTTTGTTCCAGCTATACTGTAATTTTTTTGCTTTAGTTCTGCTAATTAATATTCAGACAGTGCTTACTGTTATTCTCCCAGGAAAGCACTGCATTATTTCATTTTGCCTGAACAGATCTTCCCTATTTGTTAATGTACTCTTTTCTCTTTGTGTTTTACAGCGCATTAATATGGTTTGCGTGTGTTTGCCTGATATCTTGATCTGAGGTCACAAAATTTCATAGTGCAAAATGCAGTCCAAGTCTTTTTCCTCATAAATGAAATTAAAGCAAAATATTCGGCTCTGTAGTGCTTTCACAAATCAAAAAGTGAAGGATTTAGGATTCTCTCTGATAAAAAAAAGCTTACAGAGAGTACTAAGGGTCAGGGATAAAGTCACATAAGGCATAAGCAAATAAGTTAAGAAAAAAGTTGTGTATGCCCCCAGTCTTCACAACGTTTACTCCCAGGCACTTGGGATGCTATTAAACAATAACAAGAAGCGGCCGATTATTTCACCTTATGATGGTTTTGCAAGAACGAAAGGAGATTAGCTTCAATACTACTAGAGTCATCCAGGCGCTTCTGAATTCCCTAGTGAGTTGGGATCCAACCAGTTTAAGAAAGGGGTCTTCCAGATATCACAAGGTGGATGTGGCAGAATACAGCCTATAGGTCCCTCCTGAGCCCCTTCTCTGTTTCGTAACTCTTAAAGCCATGCAAAGAGATGTCATGCTCAAAGAGTTGGAAAAATAAACCCAAAGCTGATGTGAGAATATGGCTGGGGAAAATCAGCTCACGAAAGCCAAATCTGACATTAGTTTTGGACTTCACTGAATTTATTTTTTCCACAACCGTATCCTCAGCTGTTGCTCTGGGAATTATAATGTAATGTTTTTCTTCATAGCCTTTAGGCCATCAATTAATGAATTCTTGAAGATTGTTACTATTAGTATAACATAAAAAATATCAAGTTTATCTACTTTCCCATGGTGTCCAATGAGCCGTTCTCCTAATTGAACTTTAATTCTAATATCAATGAACTAAATCCTGATTCACAGGCACTGCTGCTGTAAATGTCCTGAGTACAAGCCATTTCAACTCACAGTGCTTTTTAAAGAAAAGTTCACTAAAAATTATATTTCTGACTGCTCTCTGATGAACGAGCTCACTACTTTTATCAGTGGAGCCTTAGACTCCTGTTCTCATCTTCATCTCTGTTTTAGCACATACATTAGTAGACCTTTCAGGATGGATGCTGTGGAGACAGTATTAGACTGCTGAGAATCCTTTCCTAGCATCAAAGCTGGCTAACAGCTCTGAAACAGATCCACCTCCTAGGAATGATGGGAGCCCCTGCATATACAGAGGATCCCTGTGAATTTTTTAAATCAGGGAAATACGAAACATTTTCTTTTTTTTTCCATTTGTCTTCCTCAAGGACCCACATGCTTTCTTTCTTGTAACTATTGGAGTTCCCTGTTACCGCAGCTCACTTTTCTTGCCTACAGAAAAGAAAGGTACCTTGCATTAAGTCCCAATATTTTCGCAGAATCATCACTGAAATGCATGGGTGTCACCCAGACAACTGCTCAGAGCAGATCAACATAGATCTTCCATTTATACAAGCAAATGTCACATTGCAAGTTACTATATGTGCACTAAGCTCTCTCTTGTTCCCTATTTTCCATGCAAATGAATATTTGTTATCAGACACTCAAAAATACAAAATGCTTCTCAACTACTCTAATTCTTTTTCTTGCAAATAGAGTATAAAATTAAACATAAAGGTCCAAGCCTAATGAGTTATGTTATAAATAACCCAGCGCTTCACATTTCTTTTTTTCTTCTTTTCCAATTTAAATCATGATTTATAAACTGGAGTTTCACAATCCAGCTGCTAGCCTTGGGGATCCATTCCAGAACAGCACTGGAAAGGATGGCAGGTCATCTGGAGCAGAGGCTGTCATCGATTCTTCCAGCTGGTCCCTAACCTGACAATGGCACTAGCTGTAGAACAATGCAGATGTAGTGACAGTTACTGAAAGAGAGTAAGAGAGAAAAAAAAACTCTGCAAGAATTTACGTTATTGAAAACCAACTTTTGCATATCTAAACATTTTTGGTAACACATGTGTAGCCTGTACTGCATCATCATGGAGTTTAGAAAAATGGGATTCTATTTTCCGGGCAGTTTTCATTAATTTTAAAAATCATTCTGTTTTACAGAGTTATTTCCTGCCTTCAGGTTTACATGGGGTGTGTGAGCACCTTCCAAGAAACAGGCTGGATTTTTCACTGGGAGTTTTTTTCCAACAGATCAGGTTCCCATAAGAAGGAGCCAGGTGGGAAGTCAGCCGTCACTTTTGGCCTAGCTTTCAGTCATGCTGCTGGCATCAGGTCCATGCTGAAAGAGTGGAGAAGTGAATCTGATGTCAAGGGGAAACAACAAGCAGCTGCCAGAGAACCGAGGGCGGGAAAGAGCTGCTTGGATGCAACACAGCATAATCATTGTGTCCTTATGTGGCATGTCCAGACCACAACATAAATGCAAGCAGAGTAGGGAAAAATGGACTGGGAAAGTCTTGAGATGATTATCAACGATTGCCAGCATCATTTCTGTGCTTATTGCATTTCCATTTTCTTCAGTGGAAAGATACTGTGCTGCTGATGGCTCTTCTATAGCAATTCGTTTCATTCAGTTCTCTTTGCACCATCATCTGTGAAGATAACAGAAGAAATAAGGGCAAAGGAAAGACAGAAGCTAGAAAGCAACAATCCTAGAAAAATAAACTGTAAAACAGCATAAGGAGGAAAGGGAAAACAAAACACATATTTAACAGAGCAAAATGTTGGAAGGCAGGCAGGGAGGATCACCATATTGTCACAGGTTCTGTTTAGGCATGCAGTATTTTTCCCTCTACCTTGAAATCTTCTTATCAGTTTGTTAGAAAAATTAGAATGAAAAACAAAAGATTGTATGTTCTAAAAATGGATCTGTGCATTTTGTCAGATAGGAGACAGATGAGCATAAGGCAGTGGGATGAACCAGAAATTTCTTGAGGTCCATTCCAGCTCCATCTCCTACGATCCCATGATAAGGCAGAAAGTTATCACAGACAGATATGTAACTGAAAAAAAATAACTGATCAGGTTGAACAAATGTGAGATACAAGATCATTTTTTAAAGAATTCTTAAGAAAATACTGTATACAAGATTTATATTGTGACAGAATGATCTAAGTGATTTTGGTTTATGTTTCAGGATTACTATCTTGCTTCATGTGAATTGGAACACTTGTTTGTGTTGGATGCTTCCCTTTTAAAAAATCCCCTGTGGCTTCTTTTTCAGATATAAATAAAGCTGAAAAAAATATGTGAAGTGTGGATGAAGGAGGAAAAACAACAGGTCCAGACTCCCTGGTACCATTCAGTGGCAGCAGATGCCAAACATAACAAAGAAGTTTTACAACAAGCTTTACACACTAGTCACCTTTTTCAAGAAAACTTTGAGGCAAGAAAAAATAAGAGTTTAATTCTGCACCTCTTGATAAGCCCTTTTCAACAGTCCACAAAATGTAGGTATCTCCAATGCAATGAGAGAATCCCGTGCTTTTTCTTGCATTTATGGCTATAGTCTAAAACTGAGCAAAAGGAATCAGTCCGCAGAAGCTGTGTAGGTCCGGAGGTAACAGATGCCACCCTGTAACCTAGAAGAAAGTGATCCAATCTGCTCCCTATTCTGACTAAGATCACATATGCATAGTCCACTCTTGAAAGACATTGTTCAGACTACTGTGTTGTCTCATGAAAGAGTTGATCCACACGTGATCAACTCCACACATATTAGAAAGTTTTGTTATTATCTACCTAAAACTTTCCCATATGCAAAGAAGCCTTTACTTCTTGCCATATTATGAGGGAAATGCAGAATGGTTCACCATCACTTTTCTTTACACCATTCTTTACAACTTCTCATATATTAGATTAGTATCATGTCCCTCGTTGTTTTCTGAGCTTTTCCTCACAGATCATGTTATCTAACCTCTTATCCTTCTTGGTGCGGTCCCTTGAAGTCCTTTTACTTTGTCTACATCTTTCTTGCTGTGCTCTGTAGACACACAATATTCTTGACCTGGGGCCTGAACATTGAGTTGAGTAAAAAAACCCAACCCATCTCTCATGCCTTATATAAAATGCTCCTGTTAATATTCCCAGAGTGAAAATTGCCTATTTTGCAGGTCATGCCCTCAGGATCAACTTGTGGTCTGCTCTACACTCTCAATTTCCTGATGCAGCTTTATTTCCTCACCAGTTAGTCCTTGTTTTGTATTTGTATACTTCATATTTGCTTCCTGAATGTGATACCTATTTTTTTTAAATTCTAACAGACAATTCTCAAGTTCTTTAATTTCAGAATTTAATCCTCTTTCAGCTCTTCTCACTTAGCTATAAAGCATCTACAAATTTTTAAAGTCTGAGTCTGTTTCATCAATTAAATCACAATTGAAGGACTGACCCAGAATTGATACCTGTGGTATGAGCTTACAACGCCTTTGCATTTTGGCTGTGAAGCATTGACTATTCCTTTTTGATGTGGCTTGTTGACTGCCTGTTGTGGTAGATGGATGAGACAACAACTTGCTGCCACTTCCCATCAGTTTCAGATAGCTTCTCTGGGAAGCAGATGTGTCTTTGAAAATGCATATTACGGTAATTACTCAAAGCTATCAAGTGAAATGTTTTTTCTAAAGACAACAAACTACTTAGGGTTGCCAGTCGGTGATGTGCAATGGCTTTGATTCAGTAGATTGGCATTTTTCAATATTGCAAGCCATTTCTTATTCCTTTGTTCATTCATATATTCCTCATCCTCTTGGATGGACAATGTGTGAAGCATTTTTAATCCAGCTAACTGGTGCACAGGTTTTGTGATGCTTTGCCGATGTACATCTCTGTGACTTTTGTGACTGAATTTGGTATCCACTTTGTAAAGAAGCATGAAGACAGGCTCCAGTCACATTACTTTCACAGTAAGTTTTGATGCATATAGTTCTTTACCAATGTAGCTACTTCACCTAGAGAAATGGTAGTCCCTGGACAGTCAAGGTTTAGCCACCAGAGGGAGTCTACCCAGCTCCAAATGGAACACAGAATACTCTGTGATCTCACAAGAAAAGGACTATTTTAGACCGCAAATTTTTAAAGAAAGTCTGAAGATAAGGAAATGAGGAAATGAGTGGCAACCTTGAAGTACGTTCTGCATATAAACTGTGTTTCCAAGTGTAGTTTAAACACCTGTGTTAGAAAAGGAAATCTCTTAATTTACTGAATTCATAAAGTAACATGCTGCTTAATGCCAGCTTTGACATAAATGTCTGGGGAAAATGAAATCCAATGCATTGTTTTTCTTTGAGGAAGAAAAAATACAAAATCCTTTGACTGAGACCAATGAATTTTTCCAGAAGTAATATGCTCATCTAAAATAATAGGTTCCATGTCAACGTACTGACTTAGCAAGGAGAAATATATTCTTGGCAATAGCTTAGAGCTGTTATAAGAGAACAAAAAGCTCACTAGTCCAAAACAGCATTTGCTGCATTTTTTTATATTTCTGGTTAAATAACAGCATGGGAATTTCCTAAGGCTGATAGTTTATGTTCATGATTTTTTAAGAGAAGTGGCTTCTAAATAACATTTGCTCTCTAAACCAGAAAACCCACAATGCATTCCCATCATACTGAAGTCATAATTACAAATCCACTAATGTTTTCCATTTGATTTAATTTGGATTTTCTGATGCTTGGATCTAATAAGCAGTACAATGTCAGCATTTAAGTTTTTCATCCATCAGAACCTCAGAGAAGACTTTAATTTCCTCCATGTTTTAAAAGTCTTGAGTAAAAATGTATGAGCCCCTGAAAAAAATTTAAAGGAATTTATCCTATGTAATATTCAAATGGGTTACTCTAATCATGATCTTGACTCAGTATGTTTAAATTGCTTAGGTCATACTGAAAGATGAAGAGATATTAAATACTTTCAATTCTACCCAGAATCCCACATTGTCTCCGGGCATACGGAAAAAATAAGCAAATGGCCGTATCTTTACCCACCTGCCTATGTTCTCATTGCCAGCTTTCAAGGCACTTCCTGAATGCTCCAGCTGTATCCTCAGTATGCCACAAATACACAGGAGAGGATACACAGTGCCTCAAGATATGCCACCTTCCCCCAATCCCCATCCACTCCTCGGTACCCAGTGAAAGGATGTAAGGACCACTGCTAGACTGTTTCTTGGAGCCTGGAGTGGGGGGAGTGCTGAGCAGGAGTCAGATCCAGTTCTTTGAGAGATGTTCAGCCTTCCTCATCCTTTCTCCATGACCAGTCAGTGCCTGGACCTGGTAACCTGTATCAGACAGCACAGCAAACATCTGTCTTCACAGGCTCCTGCTGCCTAAATACCTGCGCAAAAGCATTGGTGCCAGTGCTGAGCTTGCACTTCTCCCGGTCCTCCCAGTCTTCACTAGTTCTTCAGCTAATGTTGCCTCCGGGACAAGCCCTGCTACATGAGCAGCCTGCTCCACAAAAAGGATTTGCCAGCGTAATTTTTTCAGCCCTTTCTTGATGAGTACAGAAGTCAACCTGGCGTACGGACTGGCTCGATGACAGTAAATGTGGGGCACATATCAGGGTCACAAAATGAATAAACAGTAGCTGCCAGATGTATATTCCTGTTAACATGCTGTCAGGGACAGCAGTGATGGTGAGGACCATGCAGACTACCCCGAGCTCTGTTTCTGGACCACCCACCCACAGGCACCAGCACCCTCTCTCGCAGGGGCAGGCCATGTCCTTTCGCTGCATGGGCTGTGCTCCATCCTTTCCTGCTCCGTTGTTACCAGCCCTGTCATCTGGGGGATCTCTGCTCTGGATAGCATAGATGAGGCAGCTGCTTACTCTGGTCGTGGCTCCTACTGCACTGAGAGCCCCAAGTGGATTTTTATCTTGATGGAGACAGGCACCTTCCCAGCAGATGTCTATTGCTAACACGGCAGTGTGCACTTTTAGGAATTCTCTGGAGTGTTTAGGTAAAAGTCAAAGAATAACTAAAGCTCAGTCCACACAGGTGTGCAAGTGTCCAACCCCTTTGACTTGATTAGGAAACAGGTACCTGAATGATCTTGGGGACGTGAGGTAAATTTCTAGATAACTAAAATCATGCAGACAGTTGCTGGTCTCACTGCATGCCTGTGCAAATCAGAGTTGTATGCACTGCCTTTCTATCTATGCTGCTGACAAAACTTAGCCAAATGTAAGAACAGAGGAATCGCCACAACAAAGCAGAACTATGGTCCTATCCCAACCACTAAAAAAATTCTCCTTCCACATAATAAAATTAATATAGCGTAAATTTTCCAAATGTCAAGAAGCAGATTTCTATTTTAAAACATGAAGACTAATTAACCTTATAAATATTTAACTTCATTTAACTATGGGTGACACTATACATATGAATGTGTAAGCTCTTCTCAAGGTTTCAACTACCATGTCTACATTCAGATTTTTGTACTGAACCAGATTTATTTAATTGTTATAGATCAAAAAGTACTGCAACTGAATAACAGTTCAATCATCGGGTATGACAAAATAAATATTCTCTAAACATGAAACTTAATCCTTAACTATTGTTCCAAAACCATCATGTTTTGTTCACCACTTCTCACATGTGCTGTTCATTACTTATTTGCCAAGCAAGACCTATTTAATATTTTTAGTCCTGTGTTTCTGTCGCCATGTACATGGGAGCTCTTTCCAGGCCACCTGGGACAAAATCAGCCAGGCTCGTTCAGACTGCAAAACCAGCCGGATCCTGCCTGGGCTGACAAAATCACTTCTGACTGCTCATCTCAGCTGGTCGGTTGGAGGATCAGTGCAGCAATAACCTCCCGTAGGACAGGGCAACAAAAAACAGAGCACAGTCGCATCCTCTGCTAATACAGAGGGAATTGGGCCAGACTTCTGGGCAGAGCCAGGTGACCCATCTGCACAGAGCAGGTACTGCTCCCAACCTGTGCCTTGAACTGCCCGTTGCCACCAAGCGGTTCCCAGCATGTTGGTCTTACTGGTTTGGCCGTTCATCTGATGGCTTCCAACAGCGATCACTCCCACCGGCACCGCAGGCAGGTCCACTGCGGTGAGCGGTCAGCAACTAAGGACAGCCAGGTGAGCAGCTGGGAAAACGTAGCTTCGAAACACCACAAATCTGAGCATCTTTTGAAAATGAACGCTTCAAAACAGCACATATTTTGTAGAAACTGAATTGGTCTATGAAGAGGAAGGTGGGTATGTTTGTTGGAGGAACTTATTCAAAATAATTCAAAGAGCTCAAATATCTTGAAATAATTAATTCCATGGATTGGTTGTGTTTGTTGTTCTGGATAAATCAGTTGTCAGCTGTTTATGATCTATATTCCTAGCATCAGGCAGGAAGTGGGAGGCTGCTCTTCCTTCTTCCATTTTAATCTGTAGAACTGCAAACAAGAAGGAGGAACTGAGATATCAGTCCACTATCCTTATATTAATGTGCCAGTATACTAGCAGCTACAGGAAGAGAACTTAGTATCTCCAGGACAAACATTTTTTGTTATATGCTAAAAAATTTGCTTCCCAGACTTTTGACAGATATATATATATATATATACACACATGGATATATATATACACACACAGATAGATATATAGTCTATATATAGACAGAATATATATAGATAGATATATAAAAAGGATTTATAGAGTATATATACTCTATATAGAGTATATACTGTATATATAGTCTCTATATACTATATATACACACTATGTATCTGTATATATAAATACTCCATCTATGTACACTGATATATATATATATATATATACTATCTCCCCACCCTTCCACTCTCTAAGTATTGTTTTATAGTGGCTTTTTCCATGTGAATCTACATATTTTGTATCTAAAAGATCAAAGCTAAAAAAGCTAAAAGATAGCTTGTGTCAAAGAGTGTGCCCAGGTGGCCGAGAAGGCCAACGGCATCCTGGCCTGTCTCAGAAATAGTGTGGCCAGCAGGAGGAGGGAGGTGATCGTGCCCCTGTACTCGGCCCTGGTGAGGCCGCACCTCGAATACTGTGTTCAGTTTTGGGCCCCTCACTACAAGAAGGACATTGAGGTGCTGGAGCATGTCCAGAGAAGGGCAACGAAGCTGGTGAAGGGTCTAGAGAACAAGTCCTATGAGGAGTGGCTGAGGGAACTGGGGCTGTTTAGCCGGGAGAGGAGGAGGCTGAGGGGACACCTCATCGTGCTCTACAACTACTTGAAAGGAGGCTGTAGTGAGGTGGGGGGCGGGCTCCTC